>NW_007726855.1:168213-269769 GCF_000696425.1 Galeopterus variegatus
AAAAAAGGAAAAACTAAAGCCAATACTATGGTTTGGCATCCCCCCCCCCCCCCTTTTTGACATTTTGTTGTTTCAAGATATGTCTTTCAGTATTGCTTATCTCTTATACATTTGTTGTATTTGCTGTTTTCTTGTTAGGTTTGTCCCTCAGTCTTCATACTAAGGATATAAGCAGTTTATTTGCCACCCTTACAACATTGGAGTACTCTCATGTTGTCTGTGAACTTTCTTTACTAATGAGTTATGAACCTTCAAATGTTTTCTTGCTGCTCCTTAGCATTGTGTTCTTTCAGATTGAAGATCTCCCTTTAGCATTTCTTGTAGGGCAGATCTGGGGTTGGTGAATTCCCCTAGCTTTTGTTTGTATAGGAAAGGCTTTTTTTCTGCTTCATATTTGAAGGTTAGTTTTGCTGGAGAGAGAATTCTAGTAGGTGTAAATTGATCAGTTGTGGGAGAGAGTGATACTGGGGACCTTTTATTTTGCCATCTTCTGATTACAAACTATCTACTTTTGATACTGAGTCCCTCGCAGCTGTCATAAGAAATTGAGCACTTGTAAGTGATAGGTCGGATAAAGGGCATAAAGAAATATCATGATTTGTAAGAATGAATATGCTAATAATAAATAATAAAAATTTTTAAAAAAGAGAAATTGAACACTCTGTTCTGGTAATCTATCCAGCTGCCAGTCATGGGATTTCAATGCTTCTAGTGCATAGACTGTTTTTTTAAAATAATTACAATGTCATCAGAAATTTAGTTTCAGAGCCAAATTTTCAAGGTTAGAACATCAGAGCAAATATTCAAAACAGAAAGACAACCACAGAAACAATTTTATTTAAATAACTTTGACTTGCTTTAAAAACTAAAATGAAAGCTTTTAAATGTAGCCCATAATTGTAACACCTCCGCATCACCCAGGTTCTTTGGTAGTGAATCAATAGTTGTACATTTCCTTGGCTCACTGTGGTGTCTCTCACATACAGACAAATAGCTAATGGAAAGATAAGGGAATCAATTTTATTTTTTAATTTTTAATGTTTATTTCCTTCTTTTAATTGAAACATAGGGCCGAGCCCGTGGCGCACTCGAGAGAGTGCGGTGCTGGGAGAGCAGCAGTGCTCCCGCCGTGGGTTCGGATCCTATATAGGGGTGGCCGGTCCGGTGCGCTCACTGGCTGAGCGCGGTGTGGGCCAGTCACAAAAAGGACAAAAAAAAAATAAAAAAATAAAAAAATAATTGAAACATAATTGATTGTACATGTCTCTGGGATACAGAGTTGCATATCAACACCTATGTGCAATATGTGATGCTCAAATCAAAATAATTAGTATATTCAGTATCATACAAAGTTATCATTTTTTGTGGCCCTTTATCAATTCTTCCCTTAGCCCCCTCTCCCTCTCCCTTTCCCACCTCTGGTAACTTCAGTCAGAGAACCAACTTCAAGGTACAGTTTTTTTCTGTACAACATTTTCTTATTTGTTTGGAGTCATCTAACGCTGTGAACAGATTCAAAATGATCAAGTCCAATGTTAGAGTATTTGACATTGAAGAAAAATTCACTCTTTGAACAGTCCCTTGAAAACCAATTATTATACAAGACAGAGGGGATGATTTTCCAAATATAATGACAAGATTTAAAGTATGGAAGTTCCTAAGGGTTGCAGTGTTTGATTGTTTTTTTTTTTTTTTAACTAAAGAACTTGTGCCTCCTTTTTAAGTTTGATGAAAATGCAGCATTTAATAAAGGCAGATCTTAGACGTTTTCAGAGCACAGGAAATTTCCTGCAGATTATGATCCTAAGAATAGCCTAGAAACAGCAGTAGAGCAAATAAATTGATCCTAAATCTTTCATTGGTTTATCAGAGGATACGTGGCTATACACCAATAAATTGCTAATGGCTTTAAAAGTTGTCAGACATAGGCAAATCAGAGCCGTGGATTGCCATTACGGTGGGCATTTCCTGCTTTTGTAAAACAAGAAGAAGAATAACAAACAACTTTCATTAGAAAAAAGATTCTCTGCATATAAAAATATATACAGTGTTTTCTGGTGTTCTAAATTTATTGTTAATTATTGACCAGACATGTTTCCTATTTCCCAGTTATGATACTCATGACCATTTTGTTGTTTCCCATCTTCTCATTGTGTAAATGTAACAATATTTCCAATGTTCTTACTATTTATTTATTTATTTATTTTTTCCTTTTTGTCTTTTTTTACTGACCGGTAACGGGATCGCAACCCTCAGTGTCGCGCCCGTACCGGGGACCGGCAACAGGATCGCAACCCTCGGTGTTGTGCCCACACCGCGCTCAGCCAGTGAGCGGGAACCAGTCTCCACATGGGATCCAAACCCTCGGCAGGAGCGCCGCCATGCTCCCAAGCGGCGCACTCTCCAGTGCTCCACCAGGCCTGCCCACTAGTTATTTTTTGAATGAAGTCAAGGCATGCTCTTTGTCTGAACTTGATCGCTTTGGTCCATTTCCCTTTTGCTAGACTGGAAGGAATAAACTTCTGCCTGTGCACAGTTGTTAAATATGACAGATTTTGATGAAAAATATTTATCTGTGTCAGAATAATCTCCATTTTTCTAAATTTAAATTCATCTGAGGATATAGTTTGGTTAAGGTAGGTTTAGCTTTTGCTGAGTTATTGAGATTGTCTGGAATGCAAATCTTTGAACAGTTACAAGGACTTGAATAGTGACACCAATGTAATATTCTTGAAATGATATTAACCAATAGGAGACCACTGTTATTAAAAGCCTGAGTTCTCTCCCTAGTCACGCTCAACCTTTTTTCAGAGATATGCCAAGAATATGGGGAAATATCATCTCAGAGATGTGTGTTTTCTCAGCTGAGAACACTTCTTGGAAAATTCTCAAGAGAAGCAATCTATTTATGACTCAAAAAAAAAAAAAAAAAAGCCAAAAAACAGAAATCACAGATTTTTCTTCCTAAGCTTATTAACAAAAAATCCGGATCTTCTTGGGATTTTGGTAATAAAGATTTTGAGGCTATAACTGACCCTTTGACCCAAATGTTTCACAAAAAGAAAACTAAACTATATAGTTTTTCTCAGGTACCCAATCAATTTAAATCCACAAAGCTTCTTATTGAGAATAGTATTAGACCATGTTTATAAAAACTTATTATGTGTTTGGTACTATATCAATAAATGAATGCACATTTTGGTCATTTAATCTTCTCAAAACCCTACAAGGCAAATATTATCAGTAGGACCAGGGCTGTTCAGTTTCAAAGCTAATATGGTCATATACAATAACACAGGGCTTTCTAGGGTTTGACAAATGCATTTGGAAATTCAGAGAAATGGCATTTTGATATATTAAAATCTTCTAAATGATGCCCCAAGAAGTAAGTCACAGAATTCTGCATGAGCTAAATGCCAGTGCTAAGCCAGTGTGGGCTACTGATACCCCAGAGGACTTTCATTGTTACAGGGCAGTGAGCTGCTTTCAAAGGAGATGGCCTCATGCTGGCAGTGGCCCCTTCACTTCTGGTTGATAATAAGACAAATATTTCCTTTCCAGTTTTACCCCCTCATACTCACCTTCACACACACTGTTATTTCTAGATACACTTGATTATCTAAGGATTCTCTAAATATGTCCTGCAGGTATGTTTTCTCAAGGCTTTGATTATAGCATTCTAAGGCTTAGCTCATCTCCAATGAACACATTCCTACTTGTGCTTTATGATCTAGCTGAAAATCTGTTTTCCTGCTATGCCTTTGAGCTTCTTAGGCACGATAAACCTTCCATCTACTGAATCTCCACAGTACTTGGTCCCTTCTCAGCACTTGCTTCATTCTAGCACAGTTACTTGCTTACCGTATGTTTTCCTAGCTACATTATGAGTTCTGTGATGACACAGTTCAATGTTATATAATCAATGCACAACGCTGGGCACATAGCAGGCAGTTAATACATTTTTGCCAAATAAATAAAAAGTTTGATGTAAAACATACTTTATGAAGACTGTGAAATTGTAGTTGTTTTACTTTTCAACTTCCAAAATCCAGGAGTCTTATCTGACCTTACACTATTTCTCACATTTACTAAAAACACAACATATTTTGAGCATGTTTCTGTTGTAGAACAGCGTCATTAAAATTTCTAAAATTCTAAAGCTCCTTAGAAAGCCTTGTTGATCTCCTAGGTGTTTCTGGCAGTCTTGTACATGTGGGACATTCTTTAGATGGACTTCCTGCTGTAGTTAATGTCAGAGGAACTCCTGCAATCCTGGGTGGTATTGGCAGAAGAGGATCACATGAAAGAGAGGGAGTGGAGCTCTCTAGAGATGTATTAAAATAAAAAGTGGATTGATTCAGTCATTGTAGAAAACGGGTGGTTCCTCAAAAAGTTAAATATAGAATGACCAGGTGATACAACAGTTCTACTCCTAAGTATATATCCAAAAGAACTGAAAACAGATGCTCCAACAAATACATGTGCAAGCATGTTCAGAATAGCGGTACTCAAAGTAGCCAAAAGGTGGAAATAGCCCAAACTTCCATCAATGAATGAATGGTAAACAAGTTTGGTATGTCCATGCAATGGAATATATTTTAGTAATAAAAAAAATTAAGCGCTGATACATGCTGCAACACGGATGAACCTCAAAATTATGCTACATGAAAGAAGCCAGACAAGAAAGGTCACAGACCGTATGATTCTGTTTGTAGAAAATATCTAGAGTAACTAACTTCCTAGAGACACAAAGCAGGTTAGTGGATGCCAGAGAGTAGGGAGAGTGGGAATTGCTTAACGAGTATGGGGTTTCCTTCAGGGATGATGAAATATTGCAGAACGAGGTAGAGGAGGTATTTGCACAACACCGAATGCACTAAATGCACTAAATGTGAATTGTTCTCTATAGAATGGTGAATTTTATATTATATGAATTTCATCTCAATGAAAAGAAAGTTTGGTGGGGGTTAAAAAAAATAAAGTGGAAGAGGTCAGAGTGATAGGATTGAGCAGGACCAGACCAGCTGATAGTTTGAAGCTTTGGGACGGTCAGAAGCAAGGAAGGAGGGCAGCCTGGAGAAGCTGGAAAGGGCAGGGGATGAATTCTTCCCTAGAACCTCCCAAAAGAAACACAGCCTCGACATCAGCTTGACTTTAACCCCGTGAGACCCATACTGAACTTCTAATCTACGGAACTGTAACAATACATTTGTATTTTTCTAAGTTAAAAATGGTAAGAAAACATCATGCATTGTCCTCATTGCTGAAAAGAACTTCAGAGGTCTTCTAGTGAATTCTGATTAAAATAGGGCTGAGGAAGGACATATGACTTTCTAAGGTCTCGCAGCTAGTTGTCCTACATACTTCAGCAACAGCGTTTCCTTCTAGAAATAAAGAGATAGGAAGGGAACAAGCAATAAGTGAGGTATTGTCCTAATTTTGTGAGAGGAGGAACAGATTCAGTGGAATTAAGTGACTTGACCAGTATCTCACATCTCGTACTGTGGATTTTACTTTTTAAAGTATTTTTTAAAATATCAAAGTAATGCTTGTGCATGCACAATAATAATAAATCACATCATAGAGGATGGAAGGGCTTATGGTGGAAACCGTCAGTTTTCAATACTCTGCACTTCCAGTCCTGCTCCGTAGCACTTACCATTTCCTCTTTTCACTGGTTCTGGTATAACTAAAATTTAACTAAATAATGCTACTATGTGTTGATATTTAACAAATACTTACATACTACTTGTTAAATGCTTTCTAAAGATAGCTCATTGGATATTTGTAACAGCCCTATGAGATAGGTGCTAGTATTTGTCCTACTTTATGGATGGGGAAACTGAGGCATCAAGAGGTCAAGACTGGCCAAACATACACACTTATAAGGTGCTGAAGCTGGGATTTGAACAGACAGGCTCGCTTCAGATTTCGTGCTCTTAACTACTACACCACACTGCTTACAGACATTAGCTTTGTTTTACAAGGGAGGAACTGAGCCTCAATGTGGCTAAATCACACGCCCAAGTTCATGGCAACGCTGGGATCTGAGCCTAGTTGGGCTCCAAGGTCTTGGTGCTTTCTGCTGAATATTCTGCCTCAGAAGGCAGCTATCCATTGAAAGGATAGAACCCATGACTGTCCTAAGCCTGCCTGAGATCAGAGAGAAAAAGAACAGGTTGAGAGTAATAGAACTTTCTAGTGCATCAATTAAAAAAATTATGTCAAGGAAACAGGCTTTGTAGGTATACTTTTTTATAACATATTTTCTTGACATCATAAAACATTACAATTCCTTTTATTCTCACCTTTTAAAAAAGTAGCAGATTTTTTGGCAGGCAAAAGTCTGTTTAGCTGCCCTTTAATGTGCTGTGGTTTTCCTTGGAAGGCTGGTGCTCAAAACTATTTTAGGCATTTTCTGTAGCTCAGACTAGAAGACCTGAATTCTAGAGCTACGTTTTCCCCATCTCACCACAATAATTTTGCCTCTGTCTGAAACTATTGACTTGAGTCTAAGTTTCCCTTTCAGCTAGCTTTCCTTGCTTTCAATCAGAGATTTTCAAACTCCAGCTGTGGAAAACTAGGCGTCTTTTGGTGATATTGCAACTGTCCATGGTGGGGGGTGGGGGGTGGTGAAGAGTAAAGAGAAAGTGGGTGATGGCAAGAAAAGGCAAGCAGGTGGTCAGCCTCCCCCCACCCTACCACTTAAGCCAGAAAAGCCAAATTTGACCTTATGGATATTTCCACAAATTGTTGGAAGAAAATATTCTACTGAGAAAAACAAACAAACAAACAAACAAACAAAAAAAAGCCACCATAGTGGATATAGAAAGTATATAGAACTAGAGGGATAGTGGTTAATAAAGGAATGGAATAAAAACACCAATTAGAATAGTGAGAAAACAAGTGATGTCCATCTAAGGTGTGTAAATGGGATTCCTTAGCCATGGAAAGATTCTGGAAACTGACCACCCATTCGGCTGGTAAGGGGAAACCTCCAGTTTAGCATGTGCATTCTGTAGTGGAGGAGGCAGGATGTGCTGGTGAGCATTTAAAAGATAGAGAAAATTAGAAAAGAGAAAGATCGGGTAGGTTTAATAAAATAAAACCAAAGTCTTCCTTCTGGGGAAGTAGCTCCTTAATAATCGAATTCACTGGAGACTCAGATGTTGCAGGTGAAGTTAAAGAACACTCAGAGGAAATCCAAATTAAGTTTTGGCTGGGTAATAAAAAAATGGAAGAACTAGACTGCCATCCTGAGGCGGAATGTTAGGTAATAGTGATTGGAGTGTTGCCTGAGTTTTTGGAGCTCAATATGGCATCTGTTGTGGTCTCCAAATACCCTTAAGCTGTTCTATTTTTCTAAACAGTAATTTAATATATTTTTTTCTTAAAAACCAACGTGAATACATAGTAAAAACAATGCGAATGATTACAGGAATATTTACATGATAAGTTAAGACTTTCTTTTAGCCCTTAATTTTTCCTGCCCAAAGGCAATTATTGTTTCTAGCTTACTGCACACCGTTTAAAAGAGATTCTATGCACTTACAATAAGTTATATATGTATGCATTCCTTTGAAACCATTGATGATGTCTACTGCTCTATGCCTTGATTTCTTTTCGGTTTGACTGCAGTCCTTGGAGATGGTTTCCTTCCTTTTCTTGATAGCATAGTCTTTATCGGATGAACATTCCAGAACTCATTTACTCATTCCTGTACTCATGCATATTTACTTTGTTTTCGGTATTTTACTACCACAAACAACACTGCAATGAATATCTTTGTCTACAGATCACTGTGCACATGATCACAGCTATAGAAAAAAATTCCTAGAAGTGAAAGTGTTAAAAGGTATATAAATTTAAATTTTCAGTGGGTATAGTAAAATTGCACTGTAGAAAGCTGGGGGTAATGTTATTATCCCCTTCAACTATGCTTGGGAATGGCTGATGTTCCACACACCTGGCAACCTGAAGTTACTTTGCCCCAGTTGACCTGAATTCTTCTCTCTCTGCATTTTCTGTGTTCTTCAATACAATTCCTTCGTGCCACCCATAAGATGACTTTAAAAGACAGTGGGTTGTTAGGTCACTGCAATCACCCCACAAGTGTTTATCAAGCACTTTGCCCTGGTGGGTTATAGGATCTCTGAAGAAGCATTAGAAATCATCTCTTGCTTTTAGGATCCCTAAGTGCAGTTGCCGAGGGTGTGAAACCACCCAGGATGAAGGGTAGGCAGCTGAAATAGCAGACAGACATACCCGAAGTGCAAAGGTGGGAGAGCTTTGGGGGAGTGATGCAGGAATACTTGTGAAGAATCTCACTTCTGACCTGAAACTCAAAGAATAAATGAAGATTTGTATCTTTATTATTCAGACAATCTTGTGCACCCACCTTGTACCAGACCCCATGATGAATATTAGAGCTAGAAGAGTGAATAAGATGTATTTTCTGCCTTCACCTTACTTACATCCTTTCAACTTCTTTTACAAGAAAGACTTGTTTTCTTGACAACAGCACAGTGCTTAGGTACATTCATGTATACCTGTGTGTGATAATACATATAAATTTTAAAGTATGCATTTTTATAAATTGTATTTTTGTCTTTCTTATTAGGTAAAAATATCCCAAGGGGAAAATATTTTTTATTAGCTCTGCTTCTTCTCTACTTCTACACATTCTATGGGGTGCAAAGCCCACTTCACTCATGAATCCGTTTTAACACCTGTAGCCATGCTGCAGTCTGCCCCATACCTTATACAGATTTGTAATGTACTTGTCTTTCACTCATGTTTTCCACCTGAGCTTTAATCTCATTGAAGACAGGAGAGGACATTGGTGAGGCCTGTACAATATTGTCTACCCAAGAGGCCCGTGGGTGGCAGCAGTTGTACGCCTGGTGGAAGGCATCAGTGAATAGTGGCTGAATGATATACCCCCTTCACTATGCTTTCGCTTTTCTATATTTGCACGACTAGTATGTATATAGTAGGTGTTTAGTAAATACACCTTTTTAAGTGTTGTCTGAGATGTAGGGCAGAGTCTCTAATGCAATTTTTTTAAACGGATTTTGAATTTTTTCAGACCTTTGGGACTTTCTGGGTCTTTTGATAAATTATCCCCTCTTCTCCCTGGGAGGATGCTTCCTTTGGGTAATGATGTTAATATGTTTGCACTAACATCTGAAATTCAGGTTTTATTTATTTATTTTTCTGTCTCATGTAGCTTGTCTATGTGTATATGCCCCTGGACATTATATACACAGACACACACAAATTCCTTTTTGATCACTGTGGCACACTGAGCTGGTACCTCCAGGGGTAATTTTTCTGAGAGCTTGCAACTAATTCAGAACACAGAGCAGCTCTTAGATACCTTCTTATACGAGAGAAGGAAGCAATTTGTGACCTAACAAGAGGTTAACACCAGCTGGTCATAGTTTAGTGCGTTTAATTACTGGGATTTCTATATAATGTCACCCCACATGACATCTGGGTTGGAACTGAACATGAGATTCCGTTTGGGTGAACAAAATAAAACAGGCCGTGCAAAGCTCTGCTCTGTCTAATCCTTGTGTCTGATGCACACGGGCTGCAGTGACATTTCTGGGGCTGATTCGTACTTAGCTAAGATAAGCTTTTTAATAAGACTGCAAGATAAAATTGGCATTAGCTACTTTTAACAAAGAAGCAAAATATACAGTTGGAAAGGAAATATGAAAAATTCTTAAATAAAAAAAGATTAAAGAATTTTTCTTTGTTTACCCACCTTGTTCCCAGGGTTAATCAATACCTAGTTTACCCCTTGTTAAATAATACTAGACCAAAATGAAAATGAAGTGGGTTTTATCTTCACAAACATTGTGAATTAGAATAATTTCAAATTTGTTTTAATGAAGTCAAGTGCAGGAACTGACTGAATGGTAGGAAGCCAAGACTAATCTGGAAGGTGAGTGAACCCCTTTCACGTAAAATGTGATGCGTGGACCAGCATCATCAGCATCACCTGGAAGCCTGTTGGAAATGCAGAGTCTTAGACCCTTCGTACAGATCTACTGGATCAGAATCTGCATTTAGCAAGACCCCCGAGAGACAGCTATGCACACGAACATTGAGAATCGCTGGCCCATCTTGCTGCATTTCTGCTGAAGGGCTTTCTCCTATAGAGTGACCGTGGGACCAGTTGCCCAAGTGACATAAACTGAGGACCAGATTTGAGCAGTTTCCAGCCCCACAGAGAGGAAAGCACAGATGTATGCTAGATTCCGTGATGCCAAACTCAACAGTTTGCCATTTGCTCTGACGGTTTTATTGCCCTGAAACCATGCAATCAGCTTCTGTGAGTCTTCCAAAACACAATGAATCCACACACACAAAAATAAATAACGTGCAGGTTTGCTAAAACTCTTCGGCAGCAGAAGGAATTTCTAGTGGGGCTCAAGCTGAGGTGGAATGGAATGTGGATGTATAGCAGAAAGGAATTCCTAAGCACTGTACACACATTCTGGCAACTTAGCAAATGAGAGCCTAAATATTTTGAGCAAAGGACTTTATACATTGGTTGCTTTATGTCTCAGATCTTGTGTGCATAAGTGAGAAGTGAGCTGCTTCTGCCATTTTCGATAAGATATTATCTTCAATAAGGTGTATTTCAGTTAGCATCTTCATCCCACCCCCCCACCCCCTTTCAATATTTTCATCCGGGCAGTAGACAGCTAACATATTGGCCAGTGAAGGAAAACAGATTTCCCAATGAATAGTTCTACACCATAAAAAAATGAGATTAGAGGGATGCCTAAACTAATTTCAGGTTATTACAGTCTTCATCTAAAGCCTAATTCTCTGTAGTTTCACTCCTGGTTTATGGACAGAAATTCAAAGCCAGTACATTTTATCATCTGTATCATTTAGTCCCCTTTTGAATGAAGTGTTGCAATGTTCTCTTTAATTTCCATGAGAATGAATTTCACCTTTTATGACATTCAAAGACAATTATGGTGTCTTTATGAAAAATGATGTCATCCTGATGCCAGCAATAAAGTAACAATGTGCTAATGCCACTAAATGCATTAACCATATCAGTCATCTTTTACCTTCTCTGGCTTTGCTTTGGAAATAGCAGAAAACCTTAAGGTTTTTAATTTGTGAGTGGCATAGAAGCACAGTCACAGCAGTTTACATCTTCTTTTGGTTGAACGCTCAAGAAATGGAGCATAATTAAATGACTATCCCAACGCCTAACTCAGACAGGGTTTTGCAGACTGTCATGCATGTGTGTATGAGAGGTGGGGCAGTGATCGGAAGATGTATTCTCAGGGGCAGTTTGGTACGGATCCAGGGAATCTAGTACTGTTTTATTCTTTGCTTTTAAAGTCCTGTTTTGAGTGTCATCTTCTGGGAAACTCTGAATCCCTATTGAAGTGTTAGCCCAAAGCCCTCTGCTGTCAGGAAAACACAGAAGCTCGGACCTCTTGGATTCTCAGGTCCAACTCTATTCTTGCAATAAGGCTGCTGAGACTTGGAATAGGTTAAATAATAGAATTTTTTGTTATTAATTTTGTATTATTAATCAGTAAACTTATACGGTGGTCTATGTGAATCAATCCATGGAGCATTTACTTTATGCCTAGAATCATGTAAATAACCATGCAGGATATCAAAGATATATAACACAAAGCTTTCTTTGAGTAGCTTACTTTTGGGTTGGGCAGAAGAAATTTTCAGACAGAAAATAATTGGCAAATAAGCAAAGTGTATAGTTTATACTTCCAGGTAGCAGAGAGCCTGTTTTCTGGGATCCTAGCATAATCCATCTTATCTAGTTGTGATTTTGATTTCAGAAATTACAGTGACTGGATACAGACCCTCAGGGCTGTCAGCTTTTAGAGATAGGGACAGTATGGGCTTCAGTGGTCAGGGGAAGCTTCTTGACAGAGAGAGGACTTGAATAGATTTGGGAGGCTGAGTGGGAAGCACGTGAATAGAGGACACCAGGAAAGTCGTCCTAAGTTAGACAGTCAGAATAAGTCACAAAAGTGAGAGGAGCCTGGCAAGTGTCTGGAAGGGTGATGGACACTCTTGAAGGGGGGACATCACCTGAGTGATAAAGGCAGTAGGTAAAGATAGGACCAGATTTTAGAATAACATGACTGCAAAACAGGGGTATTTAAACTTGATCCTATAAGCTCTGATACCCAGACATTATTTCCCCTATAGAAAAACATAACACAGATAATATTGTGCTCCATTCCCATGAGTTCCTCAGAGATTTGCACAATTTTCCACATTTCCTATTTATAAGTTTCTTCCCCCCTCCCCCACCCAGGTTGAAAATAGTATGTTGAAATTCACGTGGATGAGATATCTCAAACAATAGTAGACTAAATTTACAGTGAAGTTATATGAAAAGGTAAGGTTCACAAATTTCAGTATGTTTTTAGTTCTGCAATGGTTTTATTCAGTAAGCATTGATGAGACAACTTAATGTATAGGCTATAGGATAAACTAAGTCAGATGGAGACGCTGTCCTTGAGGAGTTTACATTCTCCAGGTGGATACCGGCTCATCAACTAGTATTTATTGTATCGCGTTAGAAGAACTGTCATGATGAAAGTTTAGGGTGTTACGTGAGCCATGTGAGGGGAATTTCATCTGTACTCAGCCTTGACAATGGACAAGTGATCCAAAGCAAGTGACACTCGCACTGAGAATTGAAAAATGTAGTGTAGTGTTATCACCCAAGTGAAGAGATGCGGTAGGAGTGCTTTAGGCAGAAAGTAACAGCACACAGGAAGCCCTGGAAGCGAGAGAGAGCCAGGGCCAGGGATTCACCAGTGTTTTGAGGACTGCTGTCCTAAGCAATGGGAAGTCAGTGTGGAAAGAAGACCAGGAAAACAGTAACTTTGTTTATCTGTTGAACAAATTACTGAATACACATTTGAGGCTGTTTGTCCTTATTAGATGATGTTATTACCTGAACAAAAGCAACGAGAACCAGTGATGGGTCCTGGAAGCCGAAGGGCAAATCGATCATTTCTTTAGATATGCCGACTAGCCCCAGAGGACCTGTAACAGCAGATGATTCTTGTTCAATAAACCAACAATTTGGTTTGAGAGAGAAAGCCCAAACCTCCCCAGGGGGAGGACTGCTCTCCTGCGACATGTCAGCAGGTTAGCACAGCACAGGCGATGCCTCTGACAGCCACAACCCAGGGTGGTTTTCAGAGAACAGGTTTATCTCTGGGGTATAATTATTTGGCCCACTTAATAGAAGTCTCAAGCAGGTCAGCCCTTGAAAAATAGGGCTCTCTCCTCTTTTTAGCAGACCTTGAACAAAAGGAAACTTAAAATCAATTAGAGGGAAAGAGGAAACCTATTTCTGTCCGTCTGGAGACAAAAGAAGTTACACAATTGGTTAAAATTCAAGGCGAATGAAAACCTCTCCGGCGGTGGGGGGACGTGGCCTCTGCAGCAGAGGCTTGGATCAAACGCAGGCTTGTGCTGCCATCTAGCGTTGAGAAGGCTCCCTGCGCCCGGAGAGCAGCTGCTCGTCGTTCCCGCTGTGCTCCTTGAGCAAGATGCGGTAACAAATGTGAGCTGGGATCCCTGTGGGATTCCGACAGGGGATTGAACACACTGTGGCCTGCCAGGAATTAATTTTCCTGCTGACAGTATTCCCTTCTCCATTCTCTTTTTTAAAAGAGCAAAATTTCATCCTTTCAGAGGTCTTTCTGGGAGCCAGCCCGGCTTTGATGGAACTGCAATTTGACCTTTTAAAGCTTGCTAGAGGTGGTAGTCTAGACGGTTAACCTTATTCTTCCCCTAAAGGAAGGTCCTAGTGTTTCTAAGGGAGGAACCTCCTGAGAGCAGTTTCTACAGCCTGAATGCAGGAAGAGCTGAATTGCTCTATAAAAAAAGGCATGGAAGACCATTGCCATCTTTCTATTCACCAGGTTTACGTGTTATTGTCCCCTCTTATATCTGAAAGATTTTTAACCATCCAACAAATTACAATTAATTTATTGCCTACTTAATAGGAATCAAAGAGGCTCCTAACTGCCAGTCCTGGTTTCTGGTCACTGGGAAATGACAAACACGGCCAGCCTGGGTTAATATCATCCCAGCCCAAGGCAAAGAGGTTTGATGTTTCGGCAGCTTGTTCAGTCTTATCGTGGATAAATAGGCACTGATTGTAAGGCTTTGGAAATGCTCAAACAGGCCACCGACTCTCCCGTTCTCTTCAAAAAAGAACCAAGTCGGAGTCTCTGACCTAGATGGGCAGACTCCAGGTGTCTGCAGAGTAAAAGCACGACCTATACTCTGTTCCCAGCAGCAGCTCTTTTAAAACACGGCCAATGCAAAGCTGTGAAAGTAATAAACATCCACGAGACAAGCCATCTGCTTGTTTAACATTTGGACACTAATATGAACCTGAACTTCCAGACCAATTCAGAACAGCTGATTGCACCGACTTCTCTGTCATTATCTCTTTATGCCTCTGTTTTTACCCTTCTTCAAGGAGAGCCTGGGCAGACTTTTTCCCCCTTATTTTTTCCTTTTTTTTTTTTTTTTAAGGTGACAGAGGAAAATGATTCGTAGAATTAAAGCTGGCTTGTGCTGGGATTGTCAACATCCCTGTGACGGATGATGGTAGATGAGAAAGTCTTACGAAGGAGCGGGAAGAGAAACACATTTCTCGAGCCACGAAGGGCAGGATCGGAGGGAGATCCTGTGAAAGTCCCTCTCTAAAGCCTCTCTGAGGCTGTGCATGTTGAGAGAGGAAGAAAAGAAGGAGTAATTTCAGACCTTAGCCTGGTGCCTTACTCTCAGCTGTAAGATTGGTTCTGGAACTATCTGGGCGAATGCTGCTCAGAATCATCACCACCAGCATTTTGGTGAGCCTTCCCCTGATTCCCTAAATATCTCCCTCACCATTAGGGTCACTCCTGTGTGAATCTCATCTTCCTTCCCAGTGCCCAGATAAAGGAAAATGTATTATTTGGAAAGGATACAAGTTAATCCCCCAGTAAAAATACGGCAATAAGGACGAATCTGGCATAGAGTAGGTAGTTAAGAATTATTTCACTTAACAAATACATTAAAGAACATATGCCCGAATAAGTGATGAGACAAATAATTGACTAGGTACGTAAATAAGGCAGGAGAACTAAGTAACATTTATTGAGTGCTTAATCAGACCTCTTCTGTTCCACCCACGTTATCTCAGTAGAAAGGGGGCTGTTCTAAGGATCTCTATAGAAAAACGGAATCAGAACAGAAAGCTCAGGGACTGAGAGGAAGTTGTGTCCTTTTCTCAAGGTCTTTCTTTTTTTCCCTGTCTCTGCTTTGTTCTCCTCTTTTTATAGCTGTTTTTCTCAGTCTCCACTCTATGCATTTTCTGCCCGCTTGTAAATTATGCCCTCCCATGGCTTTGGCTTTGCCACAGCACTAAAGCAGCCATCGGTTTCCTCCTCATTATTAACTATCTCAGCCTCTTCTTTTTCTACTTCTAAATTCTAGAGAGAAGAATTTGATCGACCCAGCTTGCTAATTTGTTTGCTTTTGAGCAGAGCCGATTGGTCATGGTTGAGCGCTGGCCTGCAGATTGTCTGCTTTGGTTCTGGTGATTACCTTAGTTCAGTCATTGTGGATGAGTGGCAGGTGGGATCCCAGGTCACAAACATGGCAGTCAGACAGCAGGGACCATAGGGAGATTGTATCCCTTTGGAAGGGATGTGGGAGAGTGGGTACTACAAGCATATCAGGATGCCAGATCCTGGTAAAAGTCCTCTCTCATGTGTTTCCTTATTTAACCTTCACAATGATCTTATGAGGGGAGCAGATAAGGAAACCAAGGCTCAGCTTGGTGAAGAACCTGCTTGAGACCACAAGGCTGTTCAGTGACAGGTCCTGGCTTTGATCCAAAGCTCAAGCTCTGTCCTTAATTCCTCTGTAAACTAGAAGAAATGGTGTACAAATAATATTTGTAAAAATGCTTTTGGGTCCAACCTGGTCCAGGAGGTTCACAGAACAAAAGACCCTTTAAGGATTATTATTTGGTACAGTTTCAGGGTGATTGACATCATCTCCCAAGTCCCACAGGGAGGATGACCTTTATTACCTTCACAGCTGAGAAATCAAAAGGGTCAGGGTTGGAGAGCAGATCTGCTGGCTGTAGATCTTTAGGGATCATTTGACTTTGGTGGCTCATGCTGTTTCCAGGATGAGCATATTGCATATGATCAGTGTAATTGACCAGACTGGAAAGAACTGAGTGTTTTAATCAGATTTGAGGCCAGGAGGCCAATAGCTGGGTGATATTGGAACAAGGATTGGAAGGTTGGTGGGGAGGAAGGGGTATAAATGGTGGGGGAGGAGAGAGGACTAGAAAGACATCCAGATGTTTTCTCCTGCTCCCCTCCTATATCCCTAACATTTTATTTCAAGTGCTTTAATTGTCATAATTGTTCAAAAATGCATCTTTCTGTACCTATAGTGATAAACAGTCTATGCTTTCCATCCTTCTGTTGAATTGCTTCATTTATCACTGGATCCTGCTGATTGTGATCTCTTTCAATGTCTTTAAAACAGCCCGATCTTATCTTTCCTAATTTCTTTTTTTGTCTGGTTTAGTAGGATGACTCAATATATTGTACATATTTGAATAAAAATGCTGACTGTTGTGTCCCTACTGCCTGGAAAAGTGCCTGGCATGGACGCTCAACAAATATTTGTTGAATGAATGCAGTAAGTCTTTAGCCTAAAAACATAATGTTCATTATTCTAAGATCATTACCCTTGCAACATTCCTTATTGGATTAAAAAACAATCTCAGTTCCATTTCTTTCACAGGGTGAGCCTAGGCACAGCAAAAAGAGAAATATATCTTGGTTACAATGTGCTACTTCCATTGGCTGTAGTTAAATTTCCACGAACGCTAGACATCATTGAAAATTTAAAAGAAGGGTGGAGGGTGTTTAAAAATTTATTGGCCTTAATTTAAAAGACTGGAGACTTTTAGTATCACAGTATTGCATTTTAGAGGGGGTTAAATATAATTAAAACGAGGGCTTTGTAAACGAGAAGTCACTAAGCAAATGTAAAGTATTAATAATATCAATGATAATGACAACCCCAACTGGGGATATTTTGGGGTTATGTAGGACTTCCTTGTACTTTTCAAGTTAAAATATATAGAGCCATATTTCTGTTTTATTTGCCCTGCATCACCCTCTAAGGGTGTCTTAGCTCTCCTGGTGGTCACTATGTAACGTTGCCCACATGCCAGCCACTGGTGGCTTATAAAATTCTCCCAGTAACCCTATTAATTAGGTGTGTGCATAGTTACAGAAACACATGAAGGATTATTTAACTTGCCCAAGGCTGCAAATAGCATGTTCTATTGCCTCTCAGATGCAAGGCTACCATCTAAGTGATGCTAATATCTGAATAAACTCTGTAGTCAAGCCTCCAAAAGACTCCTTTTCAATTCAAGGAGGTCCCAGCTACAATCATTGCAATCTAAAGGTTGTAAAGTTCCACTTATCATTTTCAGAGTTCTCAGGAATACATCAGTTGTCTGGAAGCTTTGAAAATGTTTTTACAAACTGCCATCTTCTGTACCTGTGGCCTGATGTGTGTTCCCAAGTGGGCACCGTGCCCTTATTCAGAGAAAACACCAAATAAATTATTTGAATCACTTCATAAGATGATAGGTCTCTTTATCAGAATAAGCAAGAACCCACTTGCCCGATTAGAAAATGGCTTTTCTGAACACGAGAGCTGATGTATAGCTGCTCACGAGAATGGCCCATGGTGATTAGGAAGAGTGAGTCCACTGTCACTCACGGAGGTGCCACTGTGTGGTCTTTCCCACACACTGCCTCTCTCGCTCTGAAAAGTGATCTTCATGATATATTGACATGCCTCCTACGGGAGCTATTTTAAAGTGTTTGAAGTGACCCTGGTATGTGTCTTTCTTTTTGGCACTGTATTCTTTTCGTTCAGTATTTCTGTAGTAAAAAAAAAAATGAGAATGTCAGGACCTTGCACAAATTGTACTGACTTGAGCCTTGGAAGGCAACAGCATGCTGTCTTCCACATCATTACTCTTTATTACTTTCCCTGCCACTTCTCTGCAGAGGAGGGAGACAGGAAGCACCGTGCGTGGCTTGTCCCCAACTGAACCAGTCTGTGGATGACCCTGCTTCATCATCTGCCCAGACACTGGAGCAGGTTCAATGATGGATTTGCTCTCAGCAGAGCAGCAGCCTCGGAGGTGGCTAGCAGTTCTCCAAGAGCTAGGCTGCAATTAATCATGCAAATAAGGGAAAGCAAGAACTTGCATTAATGGAAACCCATCTTGGGGTTCTCCTACTCCGCTACTGATTTCTTCCCAGAGGAATTAACAAGGAGCAAAATGGTGATTCGAATTTTTACCTGCCCTCCCACCCACTCCTTATGCATGCTAATGAAATCCCAGGTCCAAGAGGGAAGCAGGAGAAACAGTAGAAGAGAATAAAGGGGTTCAGCAGTCAGACCTGAGAGATTCTAGTCCCTCTCTGCACACAGGTTGTGGCATGACCTTGGGTGAGTCCCTTGCATTCATTCGCTCAGTTTCTACTCTGGGAAATGGAGCTAAAATCACTGATGATTTGGGTCTGAAACCCACTGATAGTGGTGGATAAAAGATTACGAGAAGAGACACAGTATACTTGCCAAACATGAGTCTCCAGGGCCGGCCCGTGGCTCACTCGGGAGAGTGCGGTGCTGATAACACCAAGGCCCCGGGTTCGGATCCCATATAGGGATGGCCGGTTCGCTCACTGGCTGAGCGTGGTGCTGACAAACATGAGTCTCCATGTGGTCAGGGTATAATCTATAAAAGATAATATGATCTTTTATTAATGTGATTTTTCATATTAATTAGAAAGAGAGAAATCAGAAAGAGAGAAAGAGAGAAAGTGGCCAAGTGTTACTAGAATGAAACAGGAGCCAAAAGGAAGAGACAGAAAGAAGTTACTTGATTGCGATAGTTTTAAGATTTTCTTAAGATCATGCTGACTCATTGGGACAGCAGTTCTCTAGGAGTGTTTTTGAAATTTATGGGGATCTTTTGGTTATTACAATGACCAGAGAAGCTCTTAGTGGATTGGGCAGGGATGCTAGAAATCCTTTGATGGGTGGGATGGTCCCGCCAAAAATGGATCATCCTGCACCCACCTAGCTTTTGAATGCCCACATAGGCATTTATTAGATGAAAAAAGTGTATTTATCATTATCTAAGCCTAGGAACTAACGGTGTTTTATATCAGCATAATATATATTTTTGGTACAGTTTTAACATACACTGCATTTTCTAAGAATGCAACCACTGTATAAATGGAGAGAACATCATATTTTTGTCTTACTCAGAACATCATCAAGATTTGTTGCCTTCAGAAAATTACATCACCAATAGCAGCACCACCCCTGGTGTGACTTGCCGGTACCACTGACTTGTGGGTCAGCTGGATGCAGCAGTGGGATGCTACACCGAGGCACAAGCATCTACTAATTTCATTTAATCTTCCAGTGTTGTCACCTCCCAGTTCTTACTTTCTGAAATGCAAATGATTTTATTATAAGTTACTTTCCTTTTAATTTCTCCTTTATATTATAGTTAAGCCAACTTATTGGTTTTTAAAAACATTATGTATGTATATAGATTCTATTATCTCTGAATTTTGTTTCAGGATATTAAAGGGCAGGTGAAGCCTCCTTTTCTTAGTCATCATTTGTGCTTAGTAGTGGTTCTTTCTCATTTAAGGTTCAATATTTTTATCCTATAATCTGGCTTTCATCCATACTGATCCATTTAGATGATCATGTCTGCATATAAGTAAACATCACTTACAGAGTTAGGTTAAGTTTTCCCTATGTCTCATGCAAATAGAAGACACAGACAGAAAACAGAGGCAGTGTCACCCAGAGCCACATCCTGGGATGTCTGAGCCTTACCATTAAGCCAGCTCTTATAGGAATCTCTATTACAATATGCTTTATTAGTCCTACTGTACATATGGGAAAGTAAGGCTTTCAGAAGCAAATCAGTGGTAGAACTGGGCTTGAACCTCATTCTCTCTGAAGGTAAAGTTTGCTTATTCTTTCTGCCATGAATCACACCCTCCCATATGCAGGCAATGAATACATTGTTTATCACATAGCAGTGACTTAATCATGAAAGAGACTGAAATAATTACTCACACCTGCATGCATGGATTTTCAGTGTTTTAAATTGTACTTGAAAGTTACCAGTGTATTCGATCTTTCTTATAGCTTTGAGAAAGCTGAACAAGCATCAGTACCCACTTTAGAGGGAGGAAGGAGATATTTTAGAGTTACAGTTATGAGCACTCAGCTGTAGACTCACAATTAAAACCCAAGTCTGGATTAATTCTAGCTTTATGCTCTTCCCACCATATTGCACAGAAGATTCATTATAGAGATATGGTATTATTTAATAAAAAATAATAGCCAACACATAGGCACTTAGTGATGGCAGATGTACTGCTAAATCTTTTACATATACCATCTAATTTAACGCTGTGGGACTGGAACCTCATCTGTGGGTGAGGTAACTGATAAGAACAAATTACATGCATTTCTTAGTAGCACTCAGTTCATTATCAGTCCTGCGCACACAGAAGGAAGAACAGTAAAATCCCCATTTTGTTGCACTCAACAGCACTTGACCCGGTTCCTGCGGTAACCAGTAATTTTTCCCCCCCCTTTCATCATGGTGAGAATAGAATGATGGTGGAGAAGGGTTAAAATTGTCAGAGATATATAAACCATTATTCTGATGTGAGGCATTCTAGGAAAATGGTAAAGGATTGCAGAGGGTAAGGAAAACAGAGTTTTATCCCAGAGCTAACCAGAGTCAGAAGAGTGTTTTTAAGTTTGACAAAAAACATTAGCTACCATAATCTCTTGTGGATTCTGCAGAGTGTCTTATTCAGAGCCCTAAAACTCATACGACATTTTTTAAAAACTTAAATCTCTGATCCTCTCAAAATATTTTGATGAGGAAGAGAAAATGGTTTCTGGTATAAAAATTTTGGTCTCCATCTCAAAGACCTTGCAGTTCAGTAGCTGTGAGACTGGGCCAGCTCTCTAACCTCACTGGACCTTAATTTGGCCATCTGAGAAATGGGGTGGATAAAATTGAACTACAGAATCACTTTGGTGATAATGAGCTTTAAACAGTGCTTGGAAATGCACGGTTACCAGTCCCTCCACAGGGAGGAGAGCTTGGAAAGCTAACAGAGGGGCTCGGAGCTGAATTTTAAGATAAGCCAGGTGGGCGATCATTTCCTTCTCCTTGATCTGCTCTCTAATTGCAAAAAGGTGACAGAGCATAGAAGACCTGTGATGTGAGCCCACAGGTTCTGCAGTGTGGATAGAAATCTCCTTGGTTACGTGCTTGTGGAGTGCTCCGTGGCAACTCCCAATGCCCTGACTCTTAAATTAGCGCTACTGAAGCAAATCCTAAATTGGTTCCCCCAAAGACAGCAGCCGTTGCTGGGCTGCATAGCATGACTTCTGATATCAGCAACAGCAATCCCAGAACCAGCAGGAGCTTTTCTCCTGATCCTTTGAGAAGGTCATTTTGATTCAGATTCCAAATGTCACTTAAAAGCAGCATCCCTTGTTACCATTTCTTCAATTAGTATTTCTTTTCCTATATTTTATGCATTCTCACCCTCAGGTTCTCATCACTCTAGTTTCAGTTCAACAGAATTTGTGGTCATTTGAGTATCCCACATAAAGCGATGAAATAATGGAAAAAATTTAAACCACCACTAGTGTAATGAATTTTTGTATAGAGAATGTGTGTATATATGTCCTTCAGTAAGGACATATGGTAAGGTCTGGGGTACTAAGGTATGTATTCGGAAGGAGAATGGAGGAATTCTACATATATTTGTAGGTTATTAAACTATAGATCAGCTATCCTGTGATAGAATCTCTCTTTCTATATATACACATTCTAATGTCCTCCCATGTTGACTTTCTTGTTGTATCTTAAATTTTGCTTAGGACAGATGAATGTGAGATATTCCTTTTTCCTTTGGACACCACCAGAAACTTATCAAATAGACTGGGGAACATAAACACAATACGACTGAAAGCTTGTTTTTATTTTTCTTTATTAAATGTTTATAGCACTGGCATCTACCTGAAAAGGCTGGTGCCTGCTCGTAGGACCTAACATAGTCAAAGTTAGACGAGTAAGAAAGTCCAAAATAAATTACTTAAAAGGAGGAGGTTGTTAAATCTTAGATGAGGAGACAATGAATGCAATGGCGGGGGTGAGGGGGTGTCTATGCAGCCCCTTCTGTAGCTGAGGGTGACAGGTGGGGCTGGAGGAGAACAGGCTTTGGGTCTGAGGTCGACTGGAGGCAGATGAAAGTCAAGTACAAAACTCTGATAAAGAGAAAGGTGGAAGAATCAAAACTGGAAAACCAGTCTCTTGTGAGGTCTAAGCCAAAAGTAGAAGACCTGGAGATTCATGCCCCAGTTTTCTCAGTGTGTTGATAGCAGTCAGGTCGAAGAGAGATAGATTAAAGCAAACCCAAGGTTAACTGGAGGACCTCTGGGGCAAGACAAAAGGATCACACTATCTCCCATCCTCCCCACTCGCAGATGCATGTGTACACATATGTCCCGACATTCAGACCCACTTAGTCTGTAAACATTTCCAAGCATTTTTCTTTATTAAACTAATATTATCAGTGTCTATGGCATAACGGTACTGCATTGTTCTCATACGTCACTGGATGTCACGAAGATCTTTATCAGTAATAACTCATTTTCTAACCTTTAAAAATTTATATCCATGCTACTTGGCACAAACTTGCCTTTATTAGGTAAGCAGAGCCCTTAAGTCACCAAAGGGGGGAGCCTCATGTAGGGAAGCCTGTTTTTGGAAAACTACCTTTCATATTTGAATAGTTTCTTGTGAGACAAGATGTTCACCAAAATCTCTGGAGATGTCAAGCAGGAGCAGTTAAGTCCTAAGCAAAAAAACTAGTGCACTTCTTAGAGAGCTGCTAGGCAGGGACGATCCTAGTGACGCACTCTCTAAAGAGCCACAGCTCCAAGTGGAAGGTGTGGATAATAAATTGAGTCAGTGCAGCAGCTCCACCATCCTGAGCTGGAATCAAGAAAAAGACTCTAAAATTAAGACAGGTACAAATAAAGAGCGATCTGGAGACTTGGGTAATCTACATGCTCTTCTTGCTGGTCTGACTAGCTCTGACTTTTACAATAACTCTATGCCCATAAATGGTAGTAATCTGTGAAGCAAGCACAAACGTTTCAAGAAACAAATTCTCTGTGTGTGAGAAGCCCACAGTCTGTGCTGCCCACTCATCCTCCATATAACTGAGCAGCATCTATAGATAGCCCGTTTCTGCTGCCTTAAGCCTTACCCTGAAGGATGTCAATGCTTTCCCCATGCTACCAAGCACGTTTTCACATTAAAGTGTAACATCTGATCAAGGGCGACAAAATTAATAGTGTCTACAGGAAGCCTTCAGGTTCAGGGTGTTTCAGGAATTATGGTTCTCCCAATCTCCTCCCCTGGCCGCCATCACTGTCTTCCAACAGGATGGTAACCAGTGGACACTCTCAGTCACTCCTGTTGCTGTCCCTATCAATACTCACTTTCCATCACCACAGTGGTAGCTTAGAGGAGGAAAGACTTCTGACCAATATCAGGCGCCTTTACCACTCCTAGTCCCTACTGTAGGGCATGGGTCTGTGTTTACCCTCCCAAAGGAGCACAATCCTGATTCCAAGAGGCTGGGAAGGTCCCAGGAGCAACCCAAAGAATGGCCTTCCCTTTTCTCTCTTTCTTTCTTCTTTCTCTCCCTCTTCCTTCCTTCCTTCCTTCCTTCCTTCCTTCCTTCCTTCCTTCCTTCCTTCCTCCCTCCCTTTCCTTCCTTCCTTCCTTCCTTTTTTCTCTTTCTTCCTCTCTCTCTTTTTGCTACAGCTGAGCTCACAAGGCCAAGGGCTGCAGTCCAAGGATGAGGCCTGGCTGAATAGAGAGCTCAGAGAAGTCTAACTAAAGTTTGGTCAAGGAGGGTATTCTTGCCAGTGCAACCCACACATATTTTTTTTTTTGCATTTAGGTCTTTTGGGTAAAGGGTCAAAGATTGCTTATGAACCCTTTGGGGAAGATAAAATTTTGTGGCTCCTTGGTTTTATTTCAGATACTCTTCCCCATGCTGGATGCTTGGGGAAATGTTCAGTGCTTGGGGAAATGGGTGGCCACTCTTGGAAGTTACCAGACATAGGGAGGCATTGCTGTACAGTGAGGAGACTAGAATTCTGGTCCAATGATGTGGACTAGAGTTTCACTAATAATATTGATAGCATCTTGTGTGATTTCAGACACAAGTCATATTAACTTTTGAGCCACAGAATCTCACCTGTAGAATGAGGATAACACTTGTCTTAGTCTATTTAGGCTGCTATAACAAAATAGCACAAACCGGGTAGCTTATAAACAACAGAAATTTCTTTCTCACAGTTCTAGAAGCTGAGAAGTCCAAGATCAAGGCACCAGCAGATGTGGTGTCTGGGGAAGGCCTGTTTCCTGGTTCATAGACGGCACCTTCTCACTGCGTTCTCACATGGTAGAAGGGATGAACACGTTCCCTTGAGGCTTTTGAAAAAATTGTTTGTTTTTTATTTTAAAATATTTAATTGAGACTGTTGTATATATTCAAGCTGTGCAACATGATGATTTGATATTCATTTGAAGACACTTCAAAAAATTTGTAAAAAATGGAATTAAAAGATGATTCTTTCCATGAACTTTTCAGAGACCCCTCATATATTGTGTGATACTTATCACAATCAAATTAACACATCCATCACCACCCATGACGTACACTAGAGCTCCAGAGTTCATTCATCTTATAACTGAAAGTTTGCACCCTTTGATCAACAGCTCCCCATTTTTGCCTCTGCCCAGTCTCTGGAAACTACCGTACTATATTCTGTTTCTATGAATTTGGCTTTTTTGATTCCATGTATAAGTGAGATCATACAGTCTTTATGTTTCTGTGACTGGCTTATTTCACCTAGCATAATGTCCTCTAGGTTCATTCATGTTGTCACAAATTACAGTATTCCTTCTTTTTTATGGATGAGTAATATTCCATTGTATATATATACCACATTAAAAAAAATCCACTTATCTGTCAACAGACACCTGGATTGTTTCCATATTTGGCTCTTGTGAATAATGCTGCACTGAACATTGAGCACATATATCTCTTCTACATACCGATTTCAGTTTCTTTGGATATATGCCAGAGGTGGGATTGCTGGATCATATGATAGTTTTATTTTTAATTTTTAAAGGAAATTCCGTACTGTTTTCCATAATGGATATACTAATTTACATTTCATCAACAGTGTCCAAGGGTCCCCTTTTCGCCACCCCCTCGCCAACACTTGTTATCTCATGTCCTTTTGATACCAGCCATCCTAACATGTGTGAGGTGGTATCTTATTGTGATTTTGATTTGCTTCTCTCTGATGATTGGTGATGTTGAGCATCTTTTCACATAGCTATTGGCCAATTGTATAGCTTCTTTGGAAAGGTGTCTACTCAGGCCCTTTGCCCATTTTTAATTGTGTTATTTGTTTTCTTTTTTCTTTCTTTTTATTTTGCTATTGAGTTTTGTGAGTTCCTTATATACTTTTCATGTTAACTCCTTATTAGATATATGGTGTACAAATATTTTTCCCTTTCTGTGGGTTGTCTTTTTATTCTGTTGATAGTTTCTTTGGCTATACAAAAGCTTTTTTAGTTTGACATAGTCCCACTTGTTTATTTTGGCTTTGGTTGCCTGTGCTTTTGGTGCCACATCTGAAATATCATTGCCAAGGCCAATGTCACCTACTCCTATTCATGTAGGCTCTGCCCTCATAACCTAAGCACTTCCCCAAAAGCCCTATCTCCTAATATCTTAACCTTGGGTGCTAGGATTTCAACATATGAATTTTGGGGAGACACAAGCATTCAGACATAATGGCACTATAACAGATGTTGGCAAACTATGAACCATGGGCCAAATCCAGCCTGCCATCTGTTTTTCATGGCCTGTGAATTCCTAACATTTTTCATATGGTTAAGATGGCTTAAATGGTTGTAAAAAAAAAAAATCAGAAGAATATTTTGTGGCACATAAAAATTATATAAAATTTAAATTTCAGTGTCCATAAGTTACTTTTTCTTGACACACAGACACACCCACGCACCCATTCCTTTAGTGTTGTCTATGGCTGATTTCATGCTACAAAGGTAGAGTTGAATTGTTGAAACAAAGACTGTATGTTTGGAACAGAAAGCCTAAAATATTTATTATTTAGCCCTTTACAGAAAAAAGTTTGCTAATCTCCTTATGTCTTTTTTGCCTAACTTAAAAAAAAATCATAAAGGTAAAAGTCCACAAAGTTTTTAACAGAAATTTGCAAGCTGCAGAATATTACAACTGTGGGGAATTATTATTATTGTTAGTTATTTTTATATTGGAGTCACATATATGGGAATCTAAATATCCAATAGCATGACTAAGTTATACCTAAAGTTTGAATCTTCAGACATTTCATTGACTGGTTGGATGCATTGCTAGCTGAAAGATGAAAGAAAAATGAACCGCTGTTATTTATTTATTTTGGAGGTTGGCTTGTATGGGGATCCAAACCCTTGACCTTGGTGTTATCACACTGTGCTGTAAGCAACTGAGCCAAACAGCAGCCTGATCTGTTATTAGTAAGGCTTGGGTGAATGTTGTTTCTTTCTCTTCATCAAAAATACAGCAGAGTCCTAGCCTGGGGAACGTATTTGTAACAGAGTGTATATTAACAGAGAATAATAAGCCATGTTGATTCATAAATGCATAAGAAAACATCTGTTCTTTGACTGAAATTTGTCCAAATGTAAAATCCTAGCTTTAAATGCAGTAAAAACAAGTTGCTTAGCAAGAATTCATGGAGCATTTTCTACTGTATTTATAGAGGAATGAGCTGTGGAAAGAACTGTGCAATTAGTAGATCCTGTCTCAGACAACCTCTGCCTTCGGGCCACTTTTTGACCTTCTCACATCCCTACCCATGAATAATATGCAGACCTTCACTTTTAGGCAAAAGCCCAAGTCTGGACGTTTCTTGACTTTTTTTTCCCTTCATGTTGATTTAGTTGGATGATAGATAGAAGTGGTGGATAAATCTCAATAGATGGGTTGGAGTTCATCTGTAAAATTATCTGAGTGGCAGAATGAAGTGTTTGTGCTTAATTCCAAAGACAGTGAAGTGTTTTAAAGTTTTACAACTGGGGGTGGACAAGAAGATTGGAGCTGTGCTTGGGGATGATTAGTCTGGCCTTGGGTAGGATGGATGGGAGTGGGTGAAGACAGATCGATGGGGTAGTGTTCCCAGTAGGCTAGGCAGAAAGTAATGAGGTTCTGAACTAGTGTGGGGACAGAGGGGAGAAGGAGGGAGCAGACACGAGAGTCAGTGCAGAAGTAATTGATTGAATGCAGGAATTGAAGAAGAGCTTTGAGCTTGAGATACTGTTAGTGGGAGCAGGGAAGTTAGAGGAGGAGCTGGTTTGGGACTGAGATAATGAGTTTGGCTTTGGACATGTTGAGTTGACAGTGTCAGCAGGACATGCTGGTGGAGTGGTCAAAATTGAGAATGGAAATGCTTTTCCAGAGCCTGGGAGGTAGTGGCAGGGTATGGGAAAGGGAAGGCTTCTGCTCGTCCCAGAGCAGGGGGCTGCATTGAGCTCAGACCCCAACAGCAAGAAAGAAAAAAAGAGGGTGGGAGCCATCAAGAAAGCTGAGGAAGGGTTTCAGCGTTTTAGCTTAAAAAGACTGATGTGCAAGGGAAAGAACAAGCGAGAGGTCTGAGTCCTGCTCAGAAAGAGAAATAAGAGAGGACAGGAGGGCACGGGGAGACAGGAAAGACCACAGTGCCAACAAAATAGCTAGGGCACAGAAACTAAGCACAACCGGAATATAGATGCAGGAAACAAAGCCAATTTGCAGTAAACATTGCAATAAAAATTTCATTACCTGGTAGCTTATCAATGTTCCAGAGAGAAGTAAATAATGTTTTCCCAATGTGCTCTATAAAATATCTTCCTTCGATTTCCTCAGTCCAGAGACGATTTGGCTTTTCCTAAATCTGATTAGACTTAAATCCCTTGTCGACTCAGTTATGTCTTTGTTTTATCACATATGTTTTTCAGCTGCCAACAACTGGGAAAATAAATTTTCTGAAGGAATATATTCCCTTCCCTCTATCAAACCACCAGGGAGTTTATAACAGGTTTGTTTTCCCTAGGTAACTGCCTCTTCTCACTTTATTTTATTTATTTTATTTATTTTTTAGTTCAAAATATATTTGAGGAACAAAAATATTTCAATGAACTTCACATTTCTTTCTCTATGCTTGCCTTCTGTTTTTTTTTCTTTCCCTATTTTTGAGAAATAATTGGGGTTTTCTGGTTTTGCACAGAATTAGAAGACTTCATTGATAGTGCTTTTTACCATGTTTTTACTCAGCAAGCCCACTCCTTTGCTCAGACAGAGAATGAGTGCTGTTCTGTTATTAATCAATAGATGAGGCAGCAGAAATAGATGGGCTATCTGGTCAGTTAGACCATATCATGTTTTCTATGACTGAAGTCCTTTTTTAGGGATTCTCACTATGACTCTATTCGGTTTTTCAGTGATGACAGTCTAAACAATAAAAACTGAAACCATCCAACTATCCAGCACCCACTTGCATGTATTATTGGACTAGGATAAGTACAGTGCATGCAGTGTGCTCACGCGTGTGCACACATACACCACTGGCAAGACGTGTGCAGACCTGGCCAGATAAGCTTTCTCGTGGCCTTTTTATAACTGGTAGATGGTGCATTAGAGAAAATTCACAGACCAAGTTTTGGCCTCTTTGTCTTTACCCTGAAAATGAGTCCTATAAATACAAACAAGCTTAAAACAAAGATTATTTTAGAAGAGGTAATCAAACAGTTTATAAAATATAATGTAGGCATTTTCCGTTTTAAAGATGGAAATAATATTTTTTCCATCTTTACATAATATCAAAATATTAAAAACCTCTTAGACTATGACCTTCTTCTAGGTCATAATGACCAGCACAATCCTGGTCATTAAGTTATAGGCCAGTTCCTGGGCTGCCCAAGCTGTGAGCTGTACTGGGGTGTCGAAGAAGCTTAGCAGAAGCCTGGGTGTGTGTTCAGTCACCAGCTCCATCTGTGATCCGGAGAGCAGTATCAATGAATGGCGTTTACTTATGACTCTCCCTGAGAGTCATCCCAGCAGGGCTGAGCATGGAATTATGTGAGATAGCCAAGTAAGAGGGGCAAAAGGAGACGCGAATGAGGGACACAGCCTGCAGGTGGACCAGAAAGAGCAGGTGAACATCACAGAGAGGAGGAGGAAGGGCCTCACAGGCTGTGGGGAGGAGTTCTGTGGAATGGTTTGCTTTTCTCTCAACCTAGTTCACCGGCTCTGCCTTGAAGGCAGAAAATCTCACTCCACTGTGGAGACTGTCAGGCCTTGTTTCTCATAATTGTGATGCAGCAAAATAAAATAAGATGTGAAATTATTTTATATTGGAGTCACATTTATGCGAGTCTGAGTATCCAAAAGTATGACTAACTTATCTCTAAACAGTTTGAATTTGCAAACTGAAATGAATGCATTGTTAGTGGAAATTTATACTTCTTATCTGTACTCTCAAGCCAAGACTGGAGGGCTTGGTGCAGAATACTAGAATGGTACGGAACACAAGAACCACCATCAACACTATCACAAGGTGGTGGGATTACTGTGGCAGCGTGCTGGGTTATTGAGAATAGGATCTCTTTCTTAGCCTTGCCCCATGTGCTTGAAACTGTTCAGATGTGCCCTAGAAACAGCAGTTATTAAAGCAGCAGGGAGTAGCCTTGGAAAGGGTTGGGTCTTCCACAAAGCTGCCCAAGCAGGAACAGGAGGGTAGATGTTGAGACTGGGTTGGATTAGTAAGCTCAGGGACAGATGCAGTCTGGACTCAGTGCAGGGCATGGAATTAGCAGAATGGTAACAGGAAATGCCTGGAAAGGGAGAAGTCTGTGTTCAGTGTGGCACATAGGTATGGCCATGAAGTTGAGGTCAGGACTAGGAAACTGCGGAGAGAGGCGAAACAGCACGCGTGTGGCCTTCAGGTCATCTTACACCCTAGGGGTGGCTGCATGATTCTATCTGCCTCTCTCACGCCAGGGCTGAGTTGCTTTGATGGTTGTGATCTCTTTCTGGGCTTAACCTATGATTTTGGTCCACAGTGGTGGTGTTAAGGAAGTTTAAAGCCCCTTTGGCAGAAATAACCTTTTCCTGATTGAAGTCCTCACTTGAAACAGATCCCCTCCATTTGCACAGTGCAGGACCTTTTCTGTGTAGCACCATGAGAGGTCTTCAGGCAACAGCTGCTCATGACATAATGCTTAATGACTTTGTGCCCAACAGTGTGAGTTCATGGGAAGTATTTAGAGAGCACACAAGCCAGAATGTAATCAAGGGCTAGAGCTTCCCATCGATAGACAAATTCATAAATGTTTATTCTTGGCAGAAATGCTTTGGATGGCCTGTTCACCTTCTTTCCAAAATGCTTCCTTTTATCAGCTGATTTAATTATATTAGAGAGAAAGTCTCTCTCTCTCTCTCTCTCTAGCAGTTGCTAAGTCTCTCTTTTATCAGGGAAGTTATGATCCTGGCAGAGCTGGATTAAAGGTGGGTCAGCCAGAGGTCTTCCCTTTGGCATCCATTTATAAAGGGATGTGAACACACCACAGGAATAAGTTAGAAATGTTGTACATGCCTCTTTTATCCAGGACTCCACCTGTGACTTCTCACAGAACAGGCAAAATGTAAATCAGGCCAACTCCTTCTGAAGGAGACAACAACTTCAAATGAAAAGCAAAAGGCATCCTTGATAACACTGATCATTCTTCGATGCAAACACACATGTGTAAATTGAAAACCATATTGGAAATATTAAATAGTGTGTTTTTTACTCCTCATCCTCCTAAGTCTTATTCCTTGGCAGCTACATGACACTGTAGAATCAGAGAAAGTGGGACAGAAATCCTACCTTGAAAAGGAGAAGGAGATAATATAGAGAAGGCTCTGGTTTAAAAGAAAGAGATATGGAAATCTTAACTCTTTTACATCTTGGTTGATTTTTAAGAGGAGTAGGGACTGGAAATAAGGCAAAACAGGAGTTGATACACATTGTTCTGACTTTCCCATTCTGGGTTGTAAGTCTAACAGTCAGAGACGTGTTAGTTGAGGTGAGGGAAGGTCCAAAAAAAAGATGTTTTGCCTTACTTTTCCATTAAGAGGTGAGAAGAGCCCACCTGTCATGGGGGCTCCTCCCACACCCAGCTGTGGTGGCTACCTCAGGATAAAACCCTTGGTGTGGTGTGTTTATGCAGAGAGGACTTCATATCTACGAGGTGGAAGGTGTCGAGACATTCTCAACTGTTCTGTAGAAAGATGTGGGAGGTAGCTGTCAGTGCTTGTTGGTGAGCTTACCAGCAAGGATGTCACAAGGGTGTGAAGTGACCCTGATGACTACTGAGCAGATCATTCTGCTTAGGGATCAACAGGGAATTACAGTGCGACCTCACAATATACACAACACCAGCAATTGCTGAAAAGGGGCCAGTTCAGCGGTGGTGATCACAGGACACTCATCAAAGTAAGAGAACCTGCCACAGATTTTATCGCTTGATGCCAGCAGGATGACTCACCACCAGGCAGTCGTTATCTCAGTGATCAGGGGCGCCAAAAGAGAACACAGGGACCTGTGTCTGGAAAAACGAGACCTTCTCCCCCTGCCACCAGGGAGGTGTGTGAGTCTTACTCTCCCGTCCCCTCCACAATCGCCTGCCATCCGGGAGAGGAGCGAGGGGAGGGGAAGGAAATGTATCTGAACATGGACCAGGTTTAATACATAAAATTGATTTTGTTTTCCCTCTACTATCTAATATAGTGAGGGCTTGGGAGGAAAATCACATTTATTCTGGGAAATGAAGAAACTCAATGTCTTTACACATCCAAGTGTGTTTAATTTTGACCTCACTGTGTTAATTACATTTTATGTTTTATTTTATTATCTAGATTTTAAGAACTTTAATATATCTCCTAAGAAGTTATCTGGGTGAGAAAACTTGCAACAGAAGACTGGAGACCATGAACTGCAGAAAAGCAAGAACAATGACTGCAATGTTAGTAAACAAAGTTTAAAAAGTTATACTAAATATATATACATGTATGTAAGTTCTCTCTGTGCTTAGTGAGAGTGTGTGTCTACCATTTGTGAATTTTTACTGATGGAAAATTTAGTAAAATGAACTCAAAAATCATGTAATAAATTCCTAATTTATAACATAAGAAAGGATATTATTATATTAGTAGAAAATATTTTTTTTCTTTTTTTATTGAATAAATGAATGGACACAAAACTGTAGCCTGCTAGTGCCCCTGCATACCTTAGTATAATCCTGGCCGAAGATTCCGTTTCCTCCAAGCAGCAGCAATAGGAACATCCAGTCAGAGGAGGTGGAATCTGACCTTGTCACCTGTTGTGTCACCTGCTCTTCTCTTGCTGTTGGGGGCCTGAAGCCCCACACCCCTTCTTGTGAGACCGCTCCTATGTGACAATCTGCTCAGATGGCCATGCTTTACATGATAACTGCCTCGAAATCTTTATGCCAGAAACTGATTGCTCCTGGCTATGCAAGTTAATTTGCAAGTGACCTTTTATCCTTCTCTAGAAACTGTTTAACCATAAACATTCTGGGTGGCAACCTTTACTTTGAATGTCCTGTCTTTGTCTCTCCTCAAGATATTATCATATCTTTACATTCCAGACCCTTTGCAGCATGCCTGCTTTTTCCTATATAAGATGTAACCTAAGAATCAATAAATGAGACTTGATCAGAATACTGTCTTGTCTTCATTTCTCGTGTCTCTTGTCCCATCCAATTCCCACTCCCCCCTCCAGGGTCCTCGTTGAATATCCTGCGGGTCGGGACATCTTGCCCCAATTTTTTGGGAACCATCTCCTCTCAATTTACACTGTCGGCATGGGAGCAGCCGTTTTGTCTCACATGTGCCACTCTGGTCATGGTTGAGTGGACCGTGTTGAACAAACGATGTAAGCTGAGGCAACTGGTTCATTCTCCAGGAATTTTGAATCCAAGAAGGAAAAGTGAGAGCTCAGTCTTATCTTTATTGCTCATATGGGCCTTAAGAAGCAGGTTAGAAGATGGTCCCATGTCTACACATGGGAGGTTGCAGAAGATGTCCAACAGCTTGTGCCCCCCCTAGGCTGGCTGGTGCCTCAGCAAAACTGAGAAAACTAAGACATTTGCCAGTGCTGGATCCCATCGCCCTGTTTTGTGTATTACTCTCTTCCTCAACACTTCATTGTGGGCCTCCTGTGTGTTAGTGGAACACATAGCACAGAACACAGGAAGGTTTTATCTTGGAGATAAAGAGACCATCCTTTGCCTATCTTTCACTGAAGCACGGGATGTCAAACTCTCAGCCTCAGATTGAGCAGAACAGTAATGTGGGGAAAGAGACCCAGCCAAACCAAGCTGGGCTGTGAGTGCCACCAGGCGAGCCCCTTCCATCCCTGTCCTGTCATTCTGATGGTCCTGGGCAACAGGCAAGCTGGATAAAAGCTCTGTTGTTTTTGTTTTCAGTCCATTGAGGCTCCCACTCTACCTACTGCTTGTTGATCTGCTGTCTTCTCTTCCTCAAAGCTTGCTCAGAGATTTTAAATTACAAGACAAGAAGTGGTGGAAAAAGCTCCTTTCTTGAAGTCGGGGCCCTGTTGATCCAGAAGCTGCTTGGCTGCTGTTGTGGGCATCTGCTGTTTTTACCATCTAGCATCTCCTGGTAACAGAAAAATGACTTTCCTCCGAGGAACTGTTTCAGGTGGACTTGACTCCCACTGGCTTGGGTGAGGATGTGACACAGACTGGGCCAGTCAGAATGTTACAATCTCCTGCCAGAGTGGTTGTTTGAAGACTAGCCACATGAAATCCAATGAAGTGTCTGCTAGGATTCTGGGGAAAGATACACACTTTATTATTATTATTTTTTTCCCTTCTGGGTCTTTTGGCAGTAAGAAACAGGTTGGTTTAGACATCTAGGGATCACCTCATGAAGCCTGAAAGTGAAGCCAATGACTTAGAAAGGCAGGGCTGAAAAATGAAGAGAAACCAAGCCTGGATGACGTCTTTTGAACTCTTGTGTCCAGTTGTGCCTGACAGCCTCCCCTGCTGGCTTTTTGTGATACAAATCAATAGATGTCTTTCATACTTGAGCCAGTTGGAGGTCTGGTTTTTTTTTTTTTTTTTTTTTTTTATCAATCTCTTTGAAAGATTTCTCACTACCATCTCACTATCTCTCTGTGATTTTGAAAAAAACTATAATCTCTTTAGGCCTCAATATTGCCATTGATTCATTCATTCAATACATAAAACTTTAGTGCACACCAGCACACCCACTCATTCACTATGCTCAGAACATTTGTAAAATGAAGGGGCGGCATGCGAAATGCCCTCCCAGCTGTCCCAGCTTCAGTCTTCATGTGTCTATTGATTTGGGTCATGTGTCCATTCTTGGATCAATCACTGTGGCCAGGAGAATGTGATGCTCTAATGGGCCAAATCAAATTGTGTGAGTCCTATGAGCCTTTCTAAGTTTGTAAATAGATTGGCTTTCAAGTTTAACAAGAATTCATCTTAACAGCCCAGGGGAAGTCTATACAATCTAAAGTGGCCATGTAATCTGGAGGACTCACATTCTTCAACACCCTGTAAATGCAGATGCCTGTGGACAAGGTCTTATTCTGATGAAGCTGTTCACTCTACTGCTGATACTTAGAAAATGTTAAGTGATCATTTTCTAACTTTTAGGGACTGTATATGGGCAGTGAAAAAATTTTATGGATGATGATCTCCTGTTTCTCATTTCTTCCATAACCCATTACAGGAAAAAAAAAAAAAAAAGCTGCACAATGTCCTAGTTATATTGAATGTCCTTTTTAAAAATAACATTTTACTGAGTAGTGAGGGGTTTCTCAATTAAAGGCAATATTAGGCTGCTAAATTCCACCAGATAATGGAGTATTCTAAACTGACTATGGTGGGGAAGGGCAGAACAACTGTATAAAATCTACCTACTGTTTCCAAGCAGATTCAGAAATATCTTGGACCTTATGAGATTTTGAACAGATTTATTTTTTATACAAGAAGTAAAAAATGTTGAAAGTTATTCCTAATGAAAATCAATCTTTTTGTTCTATTATGTATTGATGAAAGAAGTTTCATGATCATTAGAATGATTGAAGTCTGAATTCTTTTTAATGAATATTACATTTCTACCCATTAAGAGGGAGCACCACAGCAAGCCAGACTCGAACCCAGTTTTCACTCCCTGTAGTGTTTCCACCAGGGGTTCTAGGAGTTGACTCCTGTGAGCCTGTCTGTAGTGTTGTAGGAGGAGAGATGCTTCACTAGCAAAATGTAGTGTCAGATAAAATAAAAGCAAGAAATAGCTTTAGATCCAAAAAGCCATGCTAACAGTGAACAAATGGGGGCAGTTTTTCTAAAACAAGGATGATCAAGGCTTTAATTAATTGGCAGAAGAGTGACACTGTGATGGTAGGTCCTGCCACCTCATCCGTTCTCCACAAGCAGCATTTTGACACTTAATTATGGTCTTCATCCCCTCGACGGCTTTGCTCTGCATGTGTTCGCCATCTCAGTGAGCGACACCACTTTCTTACCAACTGCTTAAACCAGAAGCCTGGTCATTGCTCCTGGTTCCACCTTTCTCTTGCTTTTACCTCTTAACTTTTACTCTATTTCCAAGATTTATCCAACATTCCTCCCAAATAACCCTAAATCTTCCCTGTATGTGCTATCCATTTTGCTACTTTCCTGGCTCAGGGAACTGGCCATATAATACTTTTATAGTTTTGCATACTGTTGGAGTGTTTTTTCTTTCCCACTTTATCTTATTAATGAGAAAAGCAAACCTATTATTAAAAAAAAAAACAAGAAAATACACATAAGAAAATGATAAAGAATACTTATATAGTAATCTCATCTACATTTCAGTTCCTTACGAAAAAGAGTTAGAAATGAGGGTATAAAAACCAATTAAATTGCTTAAAGTTATATCAAGTTTTGCAAAACCATCTATCTCGCAGTGTTTCAAAATTTAAAATTTTCGGGGATATTTATTTTCAACCAGAGTTATTTTGTAATTGTTGAGCATCACCTTACAGAGTATTCAGCATATACCAGAAGTGCTTAGCCAATACTTGTTCAATTGAAACTCAAATGAGGAAAATTACAAAACAGTAAGGAATTCTAAGCTTCTAAAATTCTTCTTATTGGAACATCACATATAAATTTATGCTTTGAACATTTAAAAAACACAATGGTAGAAAATAAGTTGCAGCAATAAGACATCTATACCTAATACAACTGCAGAATAAATTGACATGAGGACATCTTGTTTCAAATGATTCCTTCTGTGAAAGAAAATCCAGGAAAACACAGGAACTGAATTCCTCAGACAAGAAATAGGTACTCAAAAACATTTGAAAAATTACTATTAATAAAAGAATTGCCAATTAAAATATAAGATAGATTTCTTCATCTATTGAACTGGCAAAATTAAAAATATAAAAATGCATAGTATTGGTGAGTTTGTACTGAAATGAACTGTCCCATGTATTTTCTGAAGGAGAATTTGACCTATGTGCCAAAAACTTTAACTGTGTTCAGATCTTTTAATCCAGTAATCCCAACTCTAGGAATTTATGAGAAAATTATTAATGTTAATTTGAGGATGGGAAGAGAAAAAAAGAAGTAATTTATATGCCTCAAATAAATTGTAATACATCCAGTTGCTGAAATTCTATGAGGTCATTAAAAATTATGCCATAGGTTAAACTTCTAATAACATGGAAAAATGCTCATTGATGTCATGTTAACTGAAAGTTTAATGTGCAAAATTAACTGTGTTAATACACATGCTATTGGCCCATCTCCCATCAGTTGATTTTCCACCCTTTTCTGCCTTGTTCTGTGCTCTGAGAGGCTAACTCATATAGGCTATATTTTGGGAGCTTCCTCCTCTCAATTGGTCTTAGCTAATGGTTGGTGCTAGCACAAGCCTGGAGGGGTGGAGGAAAAAATGGTCTGGTGGTTGATTTCTTCCGACATTGGCACCAAATTTATGGCTCTCCATGGTCACAGCTTCTGCCAACTGGCTAAATATTCTCCCCTTGTCTTTGGTTAAGGGGTGGTAACAACTTCCCACTTTTACTATTCACTCTCCCTTGTTTAATACCTTATTTCTGTACACACTTCTGAAAGCAGTCTCTCCATTAGTCTCTCTGTTTGGACCATCTGGAGTGAATTCAATTATATATCCATAAAATACATATAGGTATTCAAAACGTTAGAGTTTTCTTTCTGGATGGTGATATTTATGGTGAGCTTTTATTTTCTTCTACTTGCTTTGATATTTTTACATTGTTATTTTAAGCAAGAATACATTATAGTACATGATAAAAAGAAAACAAGATAAAGCTTTTTAAAAAGCAACTCTCTTAGATGAGATTGAGCCATGTGCATTTTGGTGGTGTTCACAGCCCACTAGCACTGTAGGTGCCACTGTAGTTGGAAATACATTTGATCACTTGTTCTTTGTAACTCTGAAGTGCATGGGTAACCATCACCATCTTGATTTACCTGTTAGAAAATGGAAGTTTAAAGAATGAAAGTGATTTCAATACCACCAATTTCACAGCTTGTGGATTAGTCAGGGTTCTCCAGAGAAACGTAACCGATAGGATACTTAGAGATATATAGAAAGAGGTTTATTATGAGAGATTGGCTCACATGGTTGTGGAAGCTGAGAAGTTCATTATCTGTTGTCTGTAAGCTGGAGGCCCAGGAAAGCCCATGGAGTAGCTACAGCATAAACCAGAAAGGCCTGAGAACCAGGGAAGCCAATGGTGAAGGTGCCAGGGCAAGTCTGAAGTCCTGGGAACCAGGAGAACAAGGAAAAGTTGGATGCCCCAGCTCAAGAAGAGAGAGAGAATTCAACCTTCTCCCACCTTTTGTTTTATTTAGGCCCTCAGTGGACTAGGTGATGCCCACCCATATTGGTGAGGGAGACCTTTACTTAGTCTACTGAGACTAATCTCATCTAGAAACATCCTCACAGACACACACAGAAATAGTGTTTTACAAGCTTTCTGGCCATCTCTTGGCCCAGTCAAGATGACACAAAATTAATCATCACAGGTAGTAGTGGGAATTGAAAACTAGACTTTTCTAAACTCACGTTCAATTCCTTTCTAGAATGTGGGTGTTGTGTAGGATATCATGGCTTGTACCATTATTATAAAAGCTGATAATTCTTGAATTTTAATGTTTTACTTAGACGATAATTATATAAATTAAAATTAAGACATTTTCCCATCATAAAAATAAACATGCATATTTGGAAAATGCAGATATAGTGAATGCATTTTAAAAAGCCTATTGCTAATGACACTAACAATTGGAATGTACTTACACTTATTATTATTATTTTTTCATTTCGTAAGAGATAATGTTTCTTCTTCAACACCTAACATATATCTAATCAAGGATAATATTCACCAGACCACCACCATAAGATAGGCCAATTCTTTATATTCCTCACTTATTTTAAGTCCTTTTTCTAACTATCCTTCATGAAGTCCTATTCTTTCCTACACAATATTTTATTTTATTTTATTGTTGCCACCTACCTCTGATTTTATTTTTCTCATTCATTCCCAGATGTTTGATGTATCCATCTATACGAGCTATTTTGTCAGTCTCTTCATTAAACGGACATAAAAAAAGGAAGCCCAACTGAGAACATACTAAACTAATAGAAATCTACCCCCCACTAAAGAATAAAACTGTTCAAACCCTACATCCTACTTTCCCAAGGATATAGAGTCTCTCCCAACCGATTTTTAGAATTTACAATTCATGTATCCAAACTCTAGAGTCCTTGTGCATGTAAAATTCTCATTAAATTTAATGGCATCTTTGAGTATAAAATACACAGTTTCTGGCATTTATGTGTGATCTAAGAGTAGTGTCGTCTCTGTAGCTTTATTTCAGTTGCTGAGATCGCATTATATCTTTTGATTCCTGGATCGTTTTGCTGCATTTCAATAGCCACCATTGTGGCTGTACTTGAAAATGTTCAGTTTGCACTTTTTAGAGGAAATGCAATTCTGCACGGTTGAGTGCACGCTGCTCTGAGGACTAGCGCTTTTGTTAGTAGCATTGCTTTTGTTTCCTTCTCAGGTTCCTTCAGTGCTTCCTTCCGCTCTGTGAATAGTTCTTGCTTTTGACCTTTAATTAGAAAACCATTCTTTAAATTTTTTTTTCTGAAATCCTGTTTATTCCCTTCAATACCATTTTCACCTCAACTGTTCAAAACTCTTTCCCTCTAGAAAATAAATAGCCTCTTACTTATGATTTTTAATCAGTTTCCCTTAAGAGATATACTTCAGGTTGGAAAATAGTCTGGTCTGAGTCACTCGAATGATAAGCCCTAATCACACAGTGGGTGACATTGTTCTTCTGTGACTTTATGCCTCCCCAAGCTCCTTGTCAGTATTTCATGAACAGTCCACGAGAATGACGTGTGGGATCTGACAGTCTGCTCATTTGTCCTCTCTGCCTGCTTGTGAATTGAGGTAAATGCCATAAGGCAACTTAATTCTTCTTGCCATGGGAGAGCAAGTAGAGGGTAGCATAATACTTGGTTAATTGGGAGGCTCTTTTATTCCTGTGAGGGGGGGTGGAAGGCTTCTAGAAATGCAGGGTGGAGGAGACAGATGCCAACTGTGGGAGGAAGGTAATAACCATCTGCAGTACTTTCAGAATGAAGTATGTGTACGTTTGTGTGCTTAAGTAAAGTGCAGTGGAGAATCTGAAATTTGTTTCTGAGTGATTAAGTTTACACAGGTTGGAAAGCACAGCATTTATAAGCCCCATGGCCCTTCTCATTGGCTCTGCACACAATGGTTTCATTTTAAGTCAACATGGAATAATAGAAAGAACACTGGTATTGGAGTCAGAGGATCTGAGCTCTAGCATGGACATGTGAATCTGGGCAAGTTTTAGCCTTTCTGGTCCTTAGTGTTTTCATCTCGAAAATGGTAATAACCACTTTTCACCTGCCTACCTCAGATGAGATTATATGGTAAGAGTGCTTTGAAAATTGTTACATGCTATGCAAATGTATAGGATCATTATTTCACGGGGCAACAATGTCAAAACCGTCACTGTCATTATTATGTTGACAATTTTCAAATATTTATTGCTACCCCCAGGCTTACTCTTGAGCTCAGACCCATATTTTTAACTACCTGTTCGACATCCCCTGGAATGTAACTAAAGGCACATTCAATTCAATGTGTCTTAAATGATACTTGTTATCTTTCAAACCTGCTCTTTTTCCTGTACTATGGTTAATGACACCACTGTATTCCTCATCACTTAAAATAGAGGTCTGAGAAGTATCCTCCACTCTCTTTCATCCTTCTTATCTCATAAATGAGTAAAATCTACTTATCTGCCTCCATAATGTCACTTGTCTCCATCTGTTTTCTGCATTATCATATGTGTTGTAGGTTAGGATCCTTGTCATTGTGGAAGAAACAAGCTACATGCTTTAGAATTAATCTCTTGAAATTACACATTTTTTTTTTCCTTAAATGTCTGTAGGATGAAAGCCAACAACAAGGGTCAATGCTTTCTAACCAACAAGTAAATTCTTGCCTCTTATGTAGTGGAGAAGTTACAGAAAGAAGTCAATATACATTGCAATTTCAGCAAGTAAACTCAATTTCTACAATAAACATACTCCAGCAAATGCAAATTCTTATATCAAACATAGTGATTAAATACATATGACCACAAACATAAAAACAAACTTGTGGTAACCTTGAAATTAAAGATTACATTTAATAGGAGAAAACTACAAATCTTTGCGGTTAGAAAGCAAAATACTACAGGAAATCCTTGTCCCCCTTTTAGTTAACTGGACAGAATCTCAATTCTATAATAACAATATATAAAGTACCATAGGTTTAACTGTTCAATATACCTGACTAATTCTCTTTATTTACCATGCTTTTATAGAAATAGGTTGCACGTAAGAGTATTTCTCAAATTTTTCCATATTTCTATAACAAAGCATTATGTCTAGCTCAGTGCTTTGTAGTCTACTCTGCAAAAAACTTTCCTTCCTTTTGAGAGTTGTCATAAAATGTCATTGTGATATGTGCTTTGTGGTTTCAATGGCAACTTTAATCAAGTTTGAAACAAAGTTTGGGTGGGTTTATGATTTTCTATTTCCATGTGGTCTTTTACTGGACTGTTTAAATAGCCTTCTTATTTGCTTCTTCATCTTTAGATTCACCTTCCTCCAGTCCATTCTCCATATTGACACCAATAATCTTTCTAAAATGCAAATGCAATCAAGTTGCTTTCATTGCCCTCAACTCAAAGGTGCATCCCAGTTTCAGAGATATTAGCATAAAAGATATGCATTTTACAGTTGGTGGAATAAATTAGTCATTCATATCATTAGTTTTTTCTTATTCTTATGTTGGTCTCCAAAGGTTATAAGCCTTACAGTAAAACCAAAATGCAAGTGAAAAGCCTTTGAATGATCTACAAGTTCTTCTATGATCTGGCCTCTTTTGCATCATATCTGTCCAGTCTCTTCCCTGTCCCTTCTGTCTCAGATATCTCATATTTCAGCCTTTTAAACTACTTGTAGTTACCTGGGTCTGTGTCTCTGTACATTTACCTAGATTCCTTCTCTTGCTCTTTCCACTCTTTCTTTCTCTCCCTTCCTTCCTTCCTTCCTTCCTTCCTTCCTTCCTTCCTTCCTTCCCTCCCTCCCTCCTTTTCTCCCCTCCCTCCCTTCCTTCTTTTTCTTCATTTCTTGTATTTTTTAAAAAAACTTTATTTTGAAAGAATTTCAGCCTTAAAAATGTTATAAAGTAGTTCAAAAAATTTCCGTATCCCTTTCATCTGGAGTCCCCTGGCTTTCTATGTGCTGTTCAGTTTATTATATTATTGCCAGATATGCAGATAAAGTTTATCCCAAGTATTTTCTACCAATGCACCCAGGTACCACCACCTTCCACACATTTCTGGCTAAATAAATGTCTCAAGAGGAGCAGTAAGTCTATTATTCTGTAATTACTGAAATGGAAGAGCAATTTTTCCCCCTTTGGGAAGGCAAGAAAACCAAAGTCAATCAGATATGAAATTGGTTTCCTCTACCTTTTCTTGGCTTCAGAAATTTAAACTGCAGTGAATTCTGAGAAAAACAGTTACTCATCAAGAGAAGTGGAGGGAATTTCAGAGTCATCTGCCATCGTCACTATACCTCCTTGTCATGCACTCTGATTACCTAAAGAAAGAGATGGGGGGGGGGAAGGGAAGTGAACAGGGCACTTCCAGGAAGAACCAGACTATTATTGATCATAGGAAATATTCTTTTCTCCAGGACACACCTATTCCAGTTTGCAAGTTTGTGTTCAGTTATTTCTTCTCTACCCTTTCTGCTTCTTTCTGTCAAACTACATTATCTTACTTATCTGTCTTCACTAGACTCTGAGCTCTTAGAGAAGGGTGAAGTATTCGTCATTTTTCTTCTTTGGCAGCACCTATTGCAGTGCCTGGAAAAGAGTAGGAATTTAATGATATTTGTTGACTGATTGACTGATTAATGAAAATTAATGAAGGATAGCAGACATTAACAAAAGTGACCTTGAAGTTTGTAAAGTGTCTTTAGCAATGACACTTTGGTATTAAAAAAATAGAGAGGGAGAAGCTCTCTTTTGACAACTCTTCCTAGGGTATATTCTTTTTTTTTTTTTGTCTTTTTGTCTTTTTCCGTGTCCGGCAACGGATCGCAACCCTCAGTGCTGCCCCCGTACCGGACCGGGGACCGGCAACAGGATTGCAACCCTCGGCGCTGCTCCTGCACCTCGCTCAGCCAGTGAGCGGGAACCGGTCTGTATGTGGGATCCGAACCCTCGGGCGGGAGCGCCGCCACGCTTCCCAAGCGGCGCACTATCCAGTGCGCCACCAGGCCGGCCCCTTCCTAGGGTATATTCTATTTCTCTAAATCTTGGCTGACACAGGTAATCATAGGATTTTTAAAGAACTACTGGGAAGTTATTGAACTCTGAAAAGTTATTAGCAAATGCAGTATTCAAGAGAGCAACTGTCCAACCCCCATGCATCCTGAAACATTGGCGGTTGTACCTGTCAGATACTGGCACGATCCAAACTGTAAAGCTTTTAAGGCTTAAGCTATAGGTATGTTTTGTCTGTGGTTTCTGAAGGACTCTTTTCTGTTTGAGATTTTATTCTTAATTAGTTCCAAATTTTCAACCAAAGTAGCAACCCTAAAACTCATCATTAAAATTATTAACCGTAAGACAAAATGAAAATTTCTTTTTTTACAAAGCAAGAGACACAATGTCTTTCCTTTCTCATCAACTCTCCGTGATCTAAGCCTGTCTCCCTGAGAAATCCTCCTAAGTGACTCCTATCTGAACTCTCATAAGTTGTTTAGGTAGACGTCAGAGTCCCCTGAGGAGCTTGTTAAAAATATACATATCAGGGCTCTGCTCATGGTGACAAAGGGATGGCCATAGATGGACATTTCAACACTTCTGCACTTCAAACTTCTGATTCTTTTCATTGTTCTAAGAAGAGGAAGAAGGAAGGAGGAGTAGAGGAATATCATCTCAATGTGACTGGCCAAAGCAAATCTCTGTTAATTTTCTCTAACCAATAAAATAAGATACTTTTCCAATTGAACTTTTTTTGGTGTCTCTGTCCTTAACTTCTTAACTTTCTCATTAAGAGTAAAGTGTAACTCAACTTGTGCTCAGTTCTTGCCTAGTTGATTAATACTCCGTTGCTACAGGCATCTGATTTTGGTTTTACTATAAGGTCTGTGGTCTTTGGAGACAAACAGATAAGAATAAGAAAAAAAAACTAAGAATAAAACAAGACTACTTTATTTCATCAGCTGTAAGATGCCCATTTTCCATATTTTAAGATCTCTGAAAGTGGGATGCATCTTTCAATTGATGGCATTTTATAACATATCTTAGGGAAGCAGTAGTTGTAAAATGGTTGGCATTACCTGTACATGCTTCAAAATGTCAGCATCACAACTTGCTGAATGGGTATCAACAGCTTGGAAGAAAATCCTGGAGACAGGACTGGATCACTCTTCTAACCACTAGAAACCAATTGTTATTCAGAGTACTGGCAGTCTTTCCAAAGCCAGAGTCAAAGAAGACTAGCTCTACACAACTGCGAAATCATGTTAAGAAGACCCAAAGTAAAGACTTTTCGTGGTATTACGCATTTTGGAAATGCTTCATTACCAGCTTCATCATCAGTCCTTTTCATGGAGCAGGGATGATACTGTGTGGAAGAACTTGGATATCAGTGACTCTAAGTGGAAAAGTGATGACAATTAGGACTCTGAAATTTAATGAAATTTTAGAAATACCTTAACCAATTATTTCACTTACATTTTCCTTTTTATGTATGCACAAAGGTAATTTATGATAAAAATCTAGTTAGTTAAGCCAAAAGCATTCTTACAATTAATATAAAATAAGTGATAAGAAAGTCTTAGATTATAGTTTAATTAGCAGCATTTTTTTCTTTATATCTTAGTGGTTCCAAAATAATGGAGCTTCTTACCATTGATGGACCCTTATGTTCCATGAAAGTTGTGACATTGTTAGTGCTTACTGCTTGCTTACTATGTGGACACTCTTCCAAGCATGTAACATATACTAACTCATTTAATTCTCACAAAACCTGGTGAGATAGGTTCCATTGCTCTTCTCATTTTACAGAAAAGGAATGAAGTTACAGAGATGTGACTCTGACTGTTGGCCACTTTCTAGATTTTTGACTCAGGACATTCCTCTCTCTAACACTCAGTTCCTCATGGGTATTGCTTTGCCTTACATGGATATGTCACCTCTCTTTCCCTGGGTGATGGAGCACTCAAAGCCCATTTCTTCCAAGTAGTGAGAGACCCCAAAGGGGTTAGTTTCCCAGAAACCTCAAGAGAGAGGCATTCCTTCCTTTGGAAATTAACCATGAACTGGGGTTCTTGCCCTGCATTTATTCTCCAGACCAGGAAGTTACAGAAAAAGAACATAGGTGCTGTTATGGTTAAGTATAGTTTAACAGGTTTAACAATAGAGGCTGCTAACATCAGTAAAACAAGCAAAGTAACATTCCATAATGCAATTTGCAAAAGGTTAAGTTGATCCACTAGCAAAAGCTTGATCTTAGTAAACACTTTTTTTCCCTATAGCAGTTTCCCCAGCATTTTTATGTATCAATCGAGTAACTTGCCTGTCCTTGAGCCAGCAACCTTGCTGTGTTGCAATTCTATATCCACAACAGAGTCTTTAGCCTGGGGAAAGTTTCCTGTCTTTTGCAAAGTTAACATTTCTATATCTATTTCCAAAAGGTTAGGCTAAACCTGAAACTATAGGGCTTTGGAAAGTTAGGCCCTGTGAAATACATTTGCTTTATAGTATCCTCCACACATGGGCATCATAAAGTCCACCTCATAGGACTGCTGAGACAATTAAATCTGCTGATGTAGTTATATTATATCAATGTTATGCATCTTAGCACATAAAAAGATTTATGTAAGACCTTAATTCTATAAGTATGAATTTCCTTTACTTCACTTATAAAAATACAAACATAGTAGTCACTGCTGGTTGCCTACACAGCTGCTATTATCCCTTTCCTCTATGACAGGACCCTGATTTTGTTCAAATATCTAGCATCTCTATCAAGTGGCCCTTGTGCCTCAGGGGAACCTAACTGATCAGAACACTAGCAGTGATCTTTGATTATTTTAAGCTTCTTGATACTATTCTTGTTAATGATGGGTTCAGGAACCCAGGGCTAAGCCATGATATTTCCCTAACAACAAGGAAATGGCATGGGTGTTTGACCTAATGGGGTAAGAAGAAAACTTTGTGAGTGCTCTGGAAATGGTCTGTATTAGTCTGTTTCTGTTGCTTATAGCAAAATACCTGGAACTGGGTAATTTGTAAGAAAATAAAATTTATTATTTACAGTCCTGGAGGCCATGAAGTACAAAGTCCAGGGAACACACTGGTGAAAGTCTTCCTTGGTCGTGGCTTCAGTGACACAGGGTATCACATTGTGAGATGCTGGAAGCAGAGAGAGAGAGAGAGAGAGAGAGAGAGAGAGAGACAGACTCTCACATGCTCTCCTTTTAAAGCCTTCAGAACCATGCCCATGGCCACCATTATCAGTCCACTACAGCATCATCCTTACAATATAATCACCTCTTCAAGGCCCCACCTTTCAACTACCATAATAGGATTTCCCACCCTCTTAACAGCTACAGTGGGGATTAAGCTACAATGACTTTGGGAGGGCCATTCAATCCACTGCAAGGTCATAGGAAAATACATATCTTTTCTTCTGGACATTGTACAACCCCAGCACTGTGACAGCCATTTAGCCTCAAGGCTGAAAATGAAGTTGGCACATGTTGTGGGACAGGATTAAAAGAGCTACAGAGAAACAGAGCCAGCTAGAGCTACTGGTTTAAATCAGCCTTGCAATCTACCCCAACTTTAGATTTCCAGTTATTGAGCTAAATTCAATTTCTTATTATTTAGACTGCTTTGAGTCAAAATTTCTGTTATATCTAGCTGGAAGCTTTCTAACAGAACAAATATATCAATTACTTTGCACTTATTTATTCCAAGCCCTGTGTTAGGTACTCTGTATATATTGTATGCGTCCTTGCATCACTATTTTTATTTTAAAGCTGAGGAAATGGAGGCTGTCTTAGTTTGTTTCTGTTGCTTATAACAGAATGCCTGAAATAGGGTAATTTATAAGAAACAACATTTATTTCTTACAATTTCAGTGGCTTGGAAGGCCATGGTCCAGGGATCTCATCTGGTGAGGGCTTTCTTCTGAGTGGAAACTCTCTACAGTGTACATGGTGACCAGGGCATCACATGGCCAGAATGGCCTGAGCAAGAGAGAGCTAACCTTCTCACTCCCTCTCCTTATAAAGCCATCTGAACCACTCCCATGTCAATCCATTAAAGCATGAATAGATCAATCCATCCATGAGGGCACATTTTTCAAGTTCCAATCCCCCCTCAAGGGCCCCACCTTTCATATACCATAATGGTATTTCCTACCCTCTTAACACTGTTACATTGGAGATCAAGTTTCCAATACATGAACTTTTATGGATCAAATGGGGTGAATTTGATCCATAGCAGAAGTCAAGGGCACATAATCAATAGGTGGTATTGACAAGATGTGAACTCAGAATTTCCTTTTCTTGTTGCTTCACAATCAGTAATCTTAACTATCATGTTCTTCTTAAACTTTCATTGAATACAAGTTTACAAAATTTGTTAAAATTTTGTTCATGGTGGTCTGTTTTGTGTGAAAAATATCTGCCTTTATAAAAACTATTTTCACCAAAATATTTAACCTGGTTTCATTATATTGACTTTGATATCTTCTCCCAAAGTCACAGTTTTTTTTTATTTTATTTTAACTGCAGAGCCATTTGCATCTTATTGTTGGTGAAAGTGATTATATCATGGGTGACAGTATATAATTCCTCCTGGACCCAGACAGATAATTAATGAAATGTTCAAGGTATAGTGGAAAAACCACTAAAGCACAAGTGTGGTGATAGATGTTGAGGACACGGTGGGTGTATTAGTCAGCTCAGGCTGCTATAACAAAATACCACATTCCAGGTGGCTTAAATAAGAAACTTATTTGTCACAGTTCTGGAGGTGGAAAGTCCAAGATTAAGGTGTTGGCAGGTTTGGCTTTTCCTGAAGCCTCTCTCCTGGCTTGCAGATGGCTATCTTTTCACTGTGTCCTCACATGGCCTTTTCTCTGTGTGCAAACATCCTTGGTGTCTCTTTCTCTTCTTACAAGGACACCAGTGAGACTGGATTAGAGGCCAACCTAATGTTATCATTTAATCCAATTACCTCTTTAAAGGCTCTGTCTCCAAATACAGTCACACTGGGGTTAGGGCTTCAACATATGAACTTTGGAGGACACAATTCAGCCTATAACTATGGGGAATAATGAGATTCTGGTGAACTGAAGAGTGAGTGGCCTTCTCACTAAAGGGTTGCTGCTACTACTCAGCCCCCACTGATTATTGCCACAAGGAGGGAGGGCCCAGCGTTGTCAGGTATGACTTTTCAACTCACACTTGGAATACAGATTTTTAAGTGGAATGTTCCAATTTCAAAAATGGGCACCTAATTGAAAAAATAAGTCTGTGGCTGGCTGCCTGTTTGTGAAGTCTGGATTAAATAGACAATAACTGCAAATTTACAACTATGGCTTGTTCCCTCTCTTCTTGTCGGTACTATTTCACTCGAAATACTCATGGAGCACTTGAGTTGGACTCAAGTAGTAGCCCAGCCCCAGTCAACCATGGGTCAGGGGTCATTTGGTCGTCATTATTTATCTCCCACGTCTCTGAGACAGAGTGAGTTGAGTTTTGAGAAGTCAGCTGTTCTTCAATAGACTTATAAACTGTAATTGGTTCCACTAAGATAGAAACATATAGTTATATTTAAAGAATCAATAGTCTCAGTCAATTATTAAAGTAGGTTAATAGCTACTGAGTGTCCAAGGACTAATGCTGTGTGTGCAGTCATCCATACCCTGCTTTAATTATAATTGGTATAGGTCCTTAAAGCACAGGGCGCTGTTTAGATGAAGCACGTAATGACTCCCTAATGATGAAAAGTAATGTGTATATACAGGGACAGGGAGAACAAGCCAAGTGATTAAAAGAGAAAAAAATAGCTGATCACAGAAAGTGCACTTCCAAAGAATTTTAAGGTTGAGAAGCTGTCTTTCCTTTTATCCCAGTTCAGTGATCTTGGCTGAGTCCCAGGGCTTCAGGGTACTCAGGTATCAGAAATTCAACCAGGTGGGTGGTTAGGGAGAACAGTCTGGAAGATCCAACAAGAGCATTTGGCAGGTGTCCAGGCAAGGATGTCTATCATGATGATGTGACGCATGAGAGTAGGCAATTTTAAAAGAACTGAACATCATGTAATAGGGCCTACTAAAATAATGTAGAGTCTAGGAATGAATGAACGGAGAGGACTGATGGGAAAAGCTTTAGCTGGGGAGAAACTATGGGAAAATGTAAGTGCTGAGAGCTGTCAGTGGACATCGGTACGTGGTGGACTTCAGTACTAGGGAATGAGCCTGTTTTTATTTGTTTATTTGAATGGAGCACCAGAAGAGAAGAAAAGCACTAGAAAGTTTGACTTGATGCCTAAGCAAGACTAAAACAAGATTTTGGAAAAAGGATCTGCTTGTGCACTTGGGAGAAAAGGAGCCTGAGAAGTTTTCAGGAAAGCAGGGGCATAAACCAGACAGGTTATTGGATGCAAAGTGCAAAATATAAACTGTCCCATGACCATGACTAAGAGGCACACACCACTGGAAGTGAATGTGGATAGCTCCAGAGGGACATCTCTTCTCTATTGTGGCAGAAAGAGTAATCCTTCCTAAATATTCCATTTGTTTCCCCACACTTTCCAGATTCCTTACAGTTAGGTGGGACCATGGGACTCCTAGTCATTGAAATGAGTGCGGAAGATGACACATGTTCCTCTCAGGCAGAAGCAGAAAAAAGTGTGCACATGGCTGCCCACTCCCCTGTGTAGTGGATGCTGCAGTGTGCTGCCCAGCTCTGCTCTTCAGGACTTAGGCTCTCATTCCTCCAGCTGCCGGGACAGATGTCCACTAACAGCTCTCAGCTGAGTTGCTCTCAGGAAATGTCCTCAGTAGAGGAGAGCTACTTTGTCCAAGGTCATGCTCTCTCTTTGGGGTCAGGCCAATCAAATGACTGGTGGTTGTATGGTAATAAAGGCCTAGTCTCTGGCCATAAGGTGAGACAACTATGAAGAACCATTCAGCTTCAGGGTTGGGTTGGCCAAGGCCTTTGTTGTTACTACATTTTACTTTAGTGTTTCTCTGCCACATCAATTTCCCTCAGTTCCTTGCAGATGTCAATTCTGAGTTCGTTCCCTGGTAACCTTCTTGTACAGAAATCTTTGTCTCTATCTATTTCCATGATAGCTTGACCTGAGACATCTCTCTTCTCCTGTTGTTTATAGAGGTAAGTGTTCCAGATCATGTAGCTATGAGATGGCAGAAGATGTTGATATGGGTCTACAAGTGGCACAGAGCCTTTGCAAATCTGCAGTAGACATGTTGCATGAGTGAGAAATAAATCTTTATTGTGTTAATCCACTGAGATTTGTGGTTAATTTGCCACCACAGTCTAACCCATCCTACATGCACTCACAGTGTCATCCATGTCCTTGGTCCTCCTGGAAGGCTCCTCCCAGCAGCATCTGAGTCCCTTGTCTTCAGGCCACTTTCAAGATGGCCCCACTGGGCTTTGCCAATCCCAGAATGAGAGCACAGAGATTAAGTAACAGAGCCTTTATATACTCAAAACTGCCTTAAGACTTAAAATATAAGAAATATAATTTTCTCTGAGAGTGACATAGTAGATCTATTTAATAGAAAAAACCACTTCAGACCAGTAAAGTACAACAAGGCTCTCTTTTTCTGTTCTACATTGTGTTATTCTCCCAAATATATGGAGGTGGGAGGACAAGGGGAGACCAGGAAAGGAGTAAAGAAATTGTCCTCTTCGTGGCTCATACTTGTGGAGTCTGGCAGTCAGAATTAATTCCCCAACCATTCTCAAGGAGCATGTCAGTGCCCCATTTGCTAGGCAGGAGGCTGTGTAAGTCTTCCCCAAGTTTTGTAGTAGGGCTGAACAGATATCCCTTAGCAGTACAGGCAGGATATTATGACTTTACGAATCCAATTTGACCCATGTATCACATAAAAGAAGAAATTAGGAAAGGCTTACAATTTTATTAGGGTGTTCCAGATGCAACCATCTCTCTTTTACCCCAGTAGCTACTTCTTAATCCTCCTTGCATAACCCCTTGGTCAAGCCAAGCTGCATTCTCTAGAAATTTCTTTTCCTTTCCCTAAGGAAGCACTACCTTTTACAAGGGAAATCTTGGCCCTTTGGTTCTTCTTGTGTTTTGCAAACCCCTGTGTTTTTCTATGTGTGAATGGTCAAAGTGGACAGGTGGGGAAGCCCAAGATCCTAAGGAGATTCCCTGATACCAGTACAGTCTCCTTACCAGAGACTTGCAACTGTTTCCACGTGAGCTACTTAAAATCAAGGGCATCTTGCAAAAGGAGTAATGAAAAAGATATGGTCCTCATGTGAATAGGACTTTGACTCCACTCCTAGTGAAATAATAACCCTGGAATTATTGGGTTAAGGAGCATTTGATTCCTTCCTGATGACATTATAAGGATTTATTTTATGCAAAGTATTTCTGAACTATGTGAAACAAGTGATAACCACCCCAAAGAGATTGATTCTTTCTATGTTCAAGTTTTTCCTTTTTTTTTTGAGACCAGCCACACCGCGCTCAGCCAGTGAGCCCTGTGAGCGCACCGGTCATCCCTATATAGGATCCGAACCCATGGCGGGAGGGCAGCTGTACTCCCAGCGCCGCACTCTCCCTAGTGCGCCATGGGCTCGGCCCTCAAGTTTTTCCTTTGATGAGGTTTGGGGAATTCATTCTGTTTCAGGAGCAGGTATGCACAAAACAGAGGAAACCAAAGAGAAATAGCTTTGATTACAAAATTACCATTTTCCTTGGCTATGTTGTAAATTTAGAAAAAAATTATAACTTCTATTTATTGAGCAGTTGCCATATGCCATAACGTTTGCATACCCTCTAATATTAAAATTCATGACAACCCTGTTTTTACAGATGGGAAAACCCAAAGATTAGTTAAATTTGTTAAGATCACACTGTTATTAATAGTCCTCAGCATAGTGAAGATTTAAAATGAGGTCTCTCTGACTTCTTATCCAATTCTTATCATTATACCCACTGGTCTCTCTGTAATAAATAAAAAATTGCAAAAATCAGTCATCCTCTAGAGATTTCATTGTGGATATCTACATTAAATGGAATTACAACTTGTTTCTGAATGTAAGAATGTACCATTAGAATTACTCAAACCTGAAGTAACCCATTCAAAACAATCTTTAGAATGTCTGAACAAGTAACTTACACAAAGTTGGGAAAGGAGAGAAAGGGCTGTCAAGGATGTATGGTTTACCAGGTAACTGTTCTACTTAGCAGATTATTAAGGATGCCATTAGAAATACTTGTTTCTAAGGGTAACTGTTTGAGGTGATGGATATATTAATTTGCTTGTCTATAATAACAATTTCACTATGTATAAATATACCAAAACATCATGTTGTACTCATCATGTTGTACTCCTTAACTATATACGATTAAAACATAAAAATAAAAAAGCTAAAAAAAAAAAAAAAAGAATGCTATGGGACAAGTAGATATGCACAGAAAGGGGCATAGAGAAAAATATGAGAATACTACCTGAACAGATACTATAAACAGCATAATAACTTTCATGTACTAAGCCCTTATTATGTGGCTGGCATTGTGCTAAAGAGTTCTTATGAATAATCTCATTTAATTTTCAAGACAACCATAGCAGACAAGAATTATTATTACTTCTGTTATACAGATGAGGGAACTGAGACCAGGAGAATTTAGTTATCTTGCCCAACATCATACAGCTAATAAGTGGTGGACCCAGGAATTAAACTAGGCAGTCTAGCTCCAAAATGTGCCCTTAGCCACAAGCAGCTTGTGTGGGATAACTCCACAGGGAAGTCAAAGACAATATAAAAATTCTTGTGGGTACATAAAAGGTAAGATTAAAATACTTGTTGGGCTAGCATGAAGAACAAAGTAATTCCAAGACAGTCTGAAGATTTTGGATAAGGGATGATGGCTAAACTGATCAGTCTGGAACTGTTCTGTCTTCCTTGCTTGTGAACTGAGTCAGGTATGGATCTTCTGAGAATGTTCCTAATATGTCATGCAAAAAAAATAAAATAAAATAACTACAAGCAGACAGTCCATTTCCTGAACCAAGATTTTGGTGGAAGGGTGGTCTGATTCTTGACTGGTTGACAACCTTAGACACCCAGAATCACCCCTATCAAGCTCTTTCATGTCTTCCTGGGAACTAACAACTGTGTGTTCCCAGTAAGGGTCAAGAGGCTTCACCCTGGTGAAAAAAGATAAATGCTGCTACTAGGGTTCCCCTGCAGAACAAAGTACGCTAGCTCTAGACAGAGGGTTAGGAGAAGGAAATTGCAGGACTACATCACTTGTAACATTTTTGCCACTGCATTCAAATAATGGGCTTCTACTTTAAAAGTCTAGGCATGCCTAATTTTACTTCCTACAGTATATCAGTCAACTATGGCTACAGTGACATTACACAAGGATACTTCAAAACGTTCATGGAAAAATAGAATTGAAAAGTAATATGTATTTTTCCATTAAGACTTTGAAATACCCTCATGTAACAAACAAACTTAAAACTTCACTGGCTTCCAATAAGCACCTTATTTCTGGCTCAAGCATTTATGAATTTGCTGAAATTTAGCTGATCTAGATTGGGCTAAGTTAGGCTTAGCACCAAGCTATACAGTTGGGCTCAGGCCGGCTCCTTATATCTCTTATTTGCCTTGATCAGCAGCTACTCAAGGAGAAAGGTAGGAAAAAAAAAGAGCAAAAGTTAAAGTATGCAAATGCAGTTCAAATTTGTACTGATGTCACATCTACCAACATCGTGCAGGTGAATGCAAGTCACGTGACCAAGCTTAAAGTCAAGTGGCAAGAGAGTGCACTCTATTTGCCATGATGGCATGGGAAAATTGTGAAGAATTGGAACGAATCTAATTAAATCTAACATTCATAAGTGGGTTAGGAAGAAAAAAGTATCAAAATGACTACTAAGAGCAGCAATTGAAAACTATATAGACATAAACAAATTGTCCCCACCAACAATTTTTTATTTTTCTTTACTGCTGGCTGGTATGTATATAAAGTTTCACATGGGACCTCCTTCCATTCTCAGGGTCAGCATTTAGAGGTGTTCCCTATGGAAAACCTATTTCAACATACACAAGCCGGGTTATAATGGAATTTCTCAGAAATGGGGAAGTCCAGGAATATGGTAGGAAGGAAAAAATAGCATGAGATTGGGCATTCAGCGTTATCTGAGATCTAGGAAGCTGTGTTGTGGTCAAATAGGGAGTGAAAACTGGGAATTTACCTTAGGAAGAAAGGGGGAACCGTTTCATGTAGAGCCAGAAACATGAAGCCCCAAAATGAGGTTAAATTATGAAGCAGATAATAGTCACATATTGAATTCACTAGTGTGAACACCAGTGACCACAAAGATGCATTAGGAAAGTACATTTTCTCTGTCCTGGAAAATGTTTTCCTTTCTTAGTCTTCATTTGGGTTGTCTCATCCTCACCTTGGGCCATCTTTTCTTCTTTTGTTCTGTTCAAGCAACTCTAGCTAAGCCCATATGTGGTCATACTACCTTTCAAACTGGATTCATCTTTTTTCTCATTTTCTATATTTTTCCTGTATTATTCACACACCTTATTTGTCCTGCTGTATCTGGTACTCTCTATTGAATTTCTTTAACTCCAGTTTTGAGATTTTTTTGATTCAGGAACTTCTGACATTTTCTACCTCATTATGTGCCAAATTTAGCATTCATGTTTAATGATACTTTTCTCTGGCTCAATGTTAACTGTGTTCTCTCATAAGAAGACAGGTGGTTCATCTTCCCACATTTCTTGGGCAAATCTATTCCTTCTTTTCAATGTTTCCTAGTTTCAATTCTAAAAAATGTTTTCTATGTGTCTTACCTGAAATTTATTAAATATGACTTTTGTCTTCCACTTCTTCCTATGTTGTTATCTCATCCTGAGGGGGAGATGGTGAGATGGGAGAGGGAAGGAGGGAAGGAGAGAGAGAAAGAGAAACAGATAGGATGGAAAAGTAAATGTGTAGAGTGGGAAAGAAAGGGAAAAATAAAAGAGAAAGATAAGAGATAATTTGAAAGAGGGAAGGAGGGAAGAAAGTAGAGAAGAAGAGAGAGGGGGTGTGGTGGTTTGGAGTAAGAGAGTAACAGAAATAGAGAGAAAGTATAAGGCAGAAAGGCATAGAGCCAAGGACAAATTTGGGAAAGTGAGAAAAATTGTGTGGGTAGCTGGTGCCTAAAAGATTCACTAGGGAGACCCCCAGACCCTATAATTGTTGTATGTGCAACATTCCCTCATATTATATAAATTTAAGGGAAAATGCTAGGGGACCATGGAAAACTGATCCCATAAATTCCAAGAAACTCTGAAAGCTTGTGTGCATTCCAAACCACACAGATACCCAGGGTCATCTTTTCCCCCTTATTCCTGGTGTCCATTCTCACTAGACATCGCTTTCAAATTAGAAAGTTGCAACATTCCAACTATGGATATTTATGACACAAGTATCTGCTGAGAGCTGCCCTTTTGTAAGTATTCCATCACTGCCTCTCAAGTGCTGATAGTGAAAAACACATGCACAGCTCCCTCAACTCCTGTTTCTATAAACTAGATTTGCCAATTACAGCTGCCAAGTGGTGAGAAGACTATAAACTCAGGATGTCTGAGGTAAATTTGTTTTCCTGCCTGCTATCTACTGAAAAGACAATAAAAAACATTATGCTTAAATAAACTCCAAAAAGATAACAAAACCTTTAGGCAATCCAATCCTTTTACCAAGTACTCAGACTGTACATCGACCCTATCAATAATTTCATGGATAGTGGTGGTAGATCCTGTCGATGAGTCGAGGTTCAGCTGACTGTATTAGACAGTGATGTTGGTAGATAGGTGGATCCTGAGCAGTGCACCCAGGGCTGGAGGCAGTGTATGGGTGTATCCATGCATGCCGTTGCAGGAAATGAACCAAAAGTCCTCTCACCAAGGTGAAAATACATGATCTTCTTGCTCCCACATCCATCGGACTGGACACATTTTTGTCTTAATTCCCCTCATGGCTCTCTTCCTCCTTGAAATACTGTCTTCTTTGGTTTCTGTGACGTCACACTTTTTGGGTGGACTTCCAGTTTCTCCTTACAGTTCTTAATTTTCTTTCAGGTTTTCATTTGTTCCACCATATTTGTGTTAGTATCCTATTTTCTAGCCCTTTGGTTTTCACTTTACACTCTACCTGGGTAAGCTCTTCCAATCTCATGACTTTAGCATATGTGAAACTGCATTTTTCTAGCCTGAAACTTCATAGCTCTCAGATAATACAACTGACTAACTGTCGAACTTCTCAGCATGGATCTCCCTCAGCAGCCTCAAACCCTTTCCCTACTGAATTTTTCATCTCTGATCTCTCCTAAACCTTATTTTTTGTGGACGGGGTTGGGGGTAGATTCTTATATCAGCAAATGATGCCACCATTGACTAGTTGCTCAGACCTGAAATCTGACTTCTGCTCTGTTCACACCCCAATACCCAGTCAATCAGAAATCTTTGTTTCTCCTTTTTAATATCTCTCAAATAATTTCACTTCTCTCCATCCTTACCACTGCCTTCATAGGTGGCCATTATCTCTGGTCGTAATACAGAATATGACAAGTCTCAACTAGTGCCTCTGTGTTTACATACTAGCCCTCTGCAATCTATACTCAACACTGCAACCAGAGCGAGCTTTCTAAAACACAAATGTGATCACACGTCTTTCCTGCTTCCAACCTTTCAGGGGTTCCACCTTGCCTTTTATGTAAAGTCCAATCCCCCAGCTGACATATAATGTTCCTTCTTCCCTGAGGCTTGCTCACTTTTTCAGGCACATCTTTCACCTCTCCTCTTCTCACGCCCCACCTACCGTCTGTCCATGCTTATCTCTTTAGACTTTCTTGGATATGCCTTGCTGCCTTTTGCACCTGGGATTTTGCACTTGTTTTTTCTGCATGAAATAATCTTATGACTCTGAATAAGTTTTCTAAGATTAACCTTATCTATCAACTCCTCTAAGAAAGTTTTATCTTCATTTACTCATTTATTCATGCATTTACTAAATATTTATTAAGGACCCACTCTGTGCTAGGAGCTTGTCTTAGTATGTTCAGGCTGCTATGACAAACTGCCATAGACTGGGTAGCTTATAAACAACAGAAATTTATTTCTCACAGTTCTGGAGGCTGAGCAGTACTGGATCAAAACACTGGCAGATTTGGTGTCTGGTGAGGTCCCACTTCCTTGTTCATAGATGGCTGTCTTCTTGCTGGTTCCTCACATGGTGGGAGGTGTGAAGAATCTCTTCCATTTGTGAGGATTCCACCCTCATGATCTAATCACATATCAAAGTCTCCACTTCCTGAAACCATCAAATTAGGGGTTAAGATTTCAACCTATGAATTTTCACGGTACCCAAACATTCATTCTATAGCAGAGCTACTAAACACCTGGGCACTGGGTTTGGGTTTGGTGCCAGCCCCTAAGATGTCTCATAGCTTCTGTACTTAGCTCCATATTCTTGCTGCGTTGCATTGTATTTACTATTTGTGTAAATGTCTCCCCCACTAGACTGAGAGTACCCTCTGTGCAAAACCATTGATGCCTGACATAGAGTAGGTGTTCAGAAAATATTTCTGGAATGAATGGATGAATAAACCATTTCTTCTCAAATCCTTTCCTCACTCTTAGAACACAGAAACAGTCAGATTAGGTTCACAATTCATCTGAAAGCATCTTTCTTCTTGTTTTGCAGTTAGGGTTGTAGGGTCCCTTCATTTTATCAAGATGACCATCTGCCTCTGAGGTAAAACCACAGTAGTCCTTCCAGAATCTCTAGCTAGCTCTCCTGGTATAACCTCCCTAGCTTACATGAGTCAGAAAGCCAAAATTCTCTTAACATGCCGCTAGGTCTTTTTTCTTACTGTATTTATCTTGAAAGAGGCATGGACGAAGCCAATTTCAGGGTGAGGAAGTGTGTAATTGTGCACACACTGAAGACGGAGACATAGTTTCCTATACGGAATCTTCCTTTTTACTATTCAGAAGCTCTTTATTCCATTTTACTAAATATCCATGTGGTTCCCAGGGGGAAAAGCTTGACTTACAGCCAGCTTTCAGTTTCTGCTCTGCCTCCTTAGCTGGTCTTGGCATTGTCACAGCAAACATATGGTAAAATTCAATACATATTTGTTGAACTGAATTATCTTGGTGGTAAGGGAAATGGACCCTGTAGAGCCCCACAAAGCCACATTGGTCAGGAGCTTTGTTTGTGTTTAATCAGTTTAGAACCCTTGGGACTAGAAATATGATGGATAAAAATTGGCCACACAAATACCCTGCTATGTATTTCCCTCATTGTCTCTCTCCTCTTTACCTCTAGCCACATAAACAAATCTTATAATGTAATAAAATGGAGGTATTTCTGAGGGCTATCTGAGAACATTTCAGTTGACCTAGACTTTGGTGGTAGTTTCAGGGCTGGTCCAATTTCTAATACACTGTGCATGCTGTAGACTGGATGCCTCCCCAACCTCACTGATGATTAATCCCCAGTGTTAACTGTTGATGGTGGGAAAATTTGCTATGGAAATTGAAAGGTGGGGCCTTGAAGAAGTGATTAGATTGTAGGACCACGCAGTAGTGAATGGATTAATAACAGTGGTCAGGGGTGTGGTTCTGAGGGCTTTAAAAGGAGAATGAATGAGGGACTATTTCTCTCTTTCTGCTTCCAACATCTTGCAATGTGAGACCCCTGAGTCACTGTTGCCACCACCAGATAAACTTTGAACTTCTCAGGCTCAGAAACTGTGAGCAATAAATCCTGCTTTTCTTTATAAATGACCCAGTTCCGGGTATTTTGTTATAAGCAACAGAAAAGGACTAATACAGTGCATATCAGAACATTAGAGGGAATGCACACAGGTCCTCACTATGATTCTCAGAAACAAGAAATGGTGTTCAGAGACACATAAGAGACCAGGGAATCCCATCGTATCTTTTCTTACTCATTTCCTTCCCTGTATTAGCCAATCACTTACGCTAAAAGCGATAACATAGAAAGAATGGGAAAGTCAGAACAACACATCCTTCTTTTTCTTTTCAGTTTCCTTTTTCATGCTTAATCATCAGTAACCCAAAAGGGGAGAGTGTTGGTAGAATTGTAACAAGAAGTGAAATAAAAACAGTTAAGCTATTTTTGTGCAGTGTTCTAACTGTTCTGATAAGAACAAACTACAAATGTTCGTATCAGCTATGAAATATGAATTGTGTAATTTCAGTGATTCCTCATATAAGCTAAATGCTCTTATATTTGCATTTTAAACTGTCATTGGATGATATAAAAATAAACAGTAAAATTAATGATAATAATTTAAATTTTTTATTTTTATTTATTTATTTTTTTTAAAGATGACCGGTAAGGGGATCTTAACCCTTGACTTGGTGTCGTCAGCACCACGCTCAGCCACTGAGCGAACCGGCCATCCCTATGTGGGATCCGAACCCGGGGCCTTCGTGTTACCAGCACCACACTCTCCTGAGTGAGCCACGGGCCGGCCCTAAATTTTTTATTTTTCTTTACTTAAAACAAATTAAACAGCAAATTAAGAAAACAACATGACAAGTTGAGAGAGAAGATGTGGAAGAAAGAGAAAGTTTTTTTTTTTTTAACTTAGTACTTTTAACAGCCTGTTCCCCAACTTTTTTGGACAGGAGACCCCAAGTTTTCTTTTTGCACTGGGCCCTGTAAATTGTGTAGCTGGTCCTAAGTATTAGTCTGATGATGTGAACATTCATTCATTCAACAAATATTTACTAAGTGAACACTAAAGCATAGACCTAGAGAGATAGATTAGACAGAGAACTGAGACTACACAGTGAAAGTGAGAAGCTGAACCTGGCAGGCACAGACAAGTACCCTCAAAGGTGAGACTGTGATACAAGTTGGGGAGGCTCCTGCTCATATTTGCCCCTGTGAGACACTGAGGAAAGGCTCCCATGGATGCTGTCTAAGCAAGGCTCAACTCTGCGCTGGTGGAAGCTGTGCTGTGACTGCTTGCTTGGGACTGAAGTCAGAGGCAACTTACTTGAACAGCATCTTTTACAGGCCGCATGGCTTAGTCTGAGTTCCACTCTGCTCCTAGTATTGTTTGTATTCCCCTGGGAGGTGTCATAGTCAGAGATGTCCCCTGTGTTAGCTAAAGGAATCAAGAAGTAAGCTACTAGCCCATCCCAGTACTTCCTAACCTGTTCTTACCAGAAGCCAATAGAATTAAACCGTCAATACCAGACTTTTTATAAAAGGACAGGACCCTGCTTCCTTAAGTTTGGTAGACAACCTGTGCTGTCCCCTAATCTCCCACCCTTGCTCATGAGGTAAGACTCTCATGGCCCAGATAACCTCCTCCTATTAGAATGAAAGCAGCTGGTGACAACATGGACAACCATGTTTGTGACTCCTCTGAGACTATAGCTTGACAGCTTCTGGATCCACAACTTGAACAGCTTATCTAAAAAGATAATCCATGGAGTTGAGACAGGGTTTGAAGCTTAAACCAAATAGGACAAGTGCGTCCCCATTCTTGTTAAGTCCTATCTGGTCATGGTTCTTGTAACGTATTTCTCTGACACTGCTCCTCATTGGCCCTTACCCCAAAACTGTTGTATCAGATGCAGGAATTTATATCACATTGGCCTATATACTTTTGTGGTGTAGTCATTGCTAGTGGGGGCCTTTTTAAAAAAAAATCTGTTTGGCTGTTTTGTCCTATTAAAATAACTTTTAGTAACACTAGGAATTAAAACTTGAGGACAGCATTTTATTTCTTTGTGTTGCTTCACCTCCCACGGATTTGTCACCCCACTTCCCCTGGGTGATGGAGATGCAAAGGATTACTCAAAGCCCATCTCTTTCAAGCAGTGAGATGCCCTGAAGAGGTTAACTTCCTGGGAACGCTCAAGTGAGAGCCAACCCTTCCATTTTGGAAATTAACGCTGAATTGGGGTTCTCTTCCTGCATTTATTTTCCAGGCCAGGAAGTTACAGGAAGAGAACAAAGGTGGGGTTATAGTTTAACAGTATAGGTTGGTAACTTTCAGTGAAACAAGCCAGATGACATTCCAGTAAGGCAATTAAGTGATCAACCAACAAAAGCTTGATCTTAGCAAACATTCCTTCCTATAGCAATTTCTCAGTATCTTTACATAACAATCAGTAACTAGTCTGTCCTTGAGCCAGCAACCTGCTGTGCCACAATCCTTATCTTGCAACAGAGATTTAGAGCCTGAGGGAAATTTCCAGTCCTCCACAAGGTCAATATTTGAAACTGGAAGGCTTTGGCAAACCAGGCCCTGTGAAGTACATATGCTTTATAGTATATTCCACAGCATTTTTTTATGAGAAACTTGTTCTTAATTTTTCTTAAAATGGTACTTTCTTGATGGACACACACTCGTCATTCATTCTGCTTCCCTTATCTCCCAAACTGAGTTCACCACAATGTGAGTCAAAAAGCAACAACAGCCTTGTACAAATGATACTCCTTGGGATAGTGAGCTGATCCAAGCCTCCCAATAAGGCTTTGCAAAAATCCACTGCCTTGTTCATTCATTCAGTCACATATGCAATATTTATAGAGGGTCCTCTACTTGCTAGGCAGTGAGGGGGTTACTGGATGTGAATGATGCAAAATGGACAGTTTCAGCCTTTGTGGAGCTCAGCTCAGAGTATAGTAGGAGACACATACATTTTTCTACCTCATCATTCACTTCTGTAATTATAAATTGTGCTTCATACTATGAAGTAAGTGTATGAAAACCTGCAGTATCATAGAACAGCAAGTCAGACCTCATTGAGGGGAGACAGTTCAGGGAACTTTTTCTGTGAGTGGGATGAGCCAAAATACTGAGTGGTTGTAGAAAGAGCCACAGCTCTCAGCTCTTCCTTTGTAGCTGTGGCCAGGGATTCTGGAGAGGTGAAAGGATAGTCTTGAAGTTATAGTCTTTCTTCTGCACTGGTGGAGTTTGAACTTTGCCCTTTCCAGGCTGAGAAGCCCCCCCTTTCTCTGCAGAGTTGCTAGGTGTGGTGAATATATTAAGTGAGCCCTGTTGCTCCTTATCTGTGTGTGTGCAGAAATTGCTAATCAATAAAGGCACTTGTTCCTGTTGAGCCTAGATGAACAATTCTTACAAAATGTCTACTGTGTTGCCCCAAATGATTGGAGTTGCAATAAGGAATGAAGCTTAGTTGCCATCTCACATTGCACATTTCTGCCTTGCTTGGTAGGTGGAACACAGTTGGTTCCATATGGTCTTGGAGAAGCTGGATGCTTCTATAAAAACTTGGGTCTACCCTGATTTAAGATTTATCAAACATCCAGGTCAAGTGAATCTTTTCTCCTATATTTTCAAATCAGACTCAGACACAGTTCCTGGAGCACATACATAAGTTATTAAATTAATAATGTAAACTGCTTAGAATAGTATTTGGCACCTAGTATTTGGTAAATAAATAATAAATAACAGTTTAAACACTCATCATAATTGGTAACATTATTATAAGAGAAAGTGCTCCATTACTCTTAGGAGCAGTGAGAGTGGGGACTGTGGGCAGAAATGTAGCAAAGAGTGAGGGAAGGTATATGGTCATATAAGCACTGTTAGGTTTTTCTTAGCAATATTTTAACTCCACATTCTACTTGCCCTTGAAGCCTGCACCTCTCCTCAACTCTCACACATAAAATCATTGGGTCCTGGGTCATCTGGCCCTCTTTGCTTTATTAGTGCTGCCGAGAGCTTGCAATGCTAAAAAAAATTACCATTGCCCTGTCTTTATCGAGCTCACATTCTAGTGGGGAGGCAAAGAAGTAAGGAAAATAAGTGAATAAAGTTGATGCTATTCTTACCTTCATGGAGCTTGCAGTCTGGAAGAGGAAGAGAGGTATTAAATAAACACATCATTAAAATATGATAAAAGTTCTGTGAAACTAAGTAATGAGGTATAAGAGGGAAAAACAGAGAGATCAAATTTAAAATTGGAGCATCTTGTCAATGAAGATCTATCTGGGAATGTAGAATTTAAGCTGAGGGTGGTCTCGTTTTTCTTATGAATATATGCTTTGTGGGATAAGGTTTTCTTCACATATGTCAATTGTGTTATCACACAGAAGGACATAAACATGCTTTCTGATCAGTAGAGACAAGTCACCAGACCTACCTCCTTTTGCCCTGCTCTTGGTGGAAGAATGGGAATGTTAAAACACTCTACTCAAAAGCACTGATCAAGTGTCACTTCATCTGTCTCACTTTAACCTTTCTCTTCATATAAAATCAGATTCTCAAGAAAGAGTGTGGCTTCTTCCTCTCTCTAAACTCATGTCAGGGATAACCTGTTACTGAATACACCGCATGGACATTGAATGCTCAGTAATGCTCTGTGGGGAAGGGTGGTTGGCATATTATAACCAGAGAGAAAAGATGTGGATACTTAATTATATTTGAGATATAATTTCATTTCATGTCAGAAATGTTTGGGTTATTTGTTGGTAGAGGTACATGTTAATGGTATAAACTGTTGAGAATCCACATTAATCTCGTACTGGTGAAGGCCTTGTGGCCACTTCTCAATCTTATCAACGCCTGGACATTACAGACCCTCAACTCATGCTAGTTTGCCTCTTCTCTCCACTATCATTTAATTCCCCTTGAATTTATTTCTGTTCACTTTTTTTTCCCTAGCTGCAATCTAGTAGTTGTAGATACAGAGAGTGAAAAGGGGCCTACAGAACCATCTAGTCCAAGGGTTTATAAGCTCATTTTGAGGGCTCCCAGGGATCCAGGGAAGACTATCAAGGGGATGATGAGCAAATGGAGGGACTGAGCAGTCCTTAACTCCAAATTTTACAGTGCCATTTTGTCCGATGAATTTAACTGGTGTTTCATATAAACATTTTTTTTTTTTTGACCCGTAAGGGATCACAACCCTTCATACAGTGTCATCCGCACTGCGCTCAGCCAGTGAGCACACTGGCCATCCCTATATAGGATCCAAACCTCTGGCCTCAGCGCTACCAGCCTACCAGCGCCACACTCTCCCGAGTGAGCCACAGGGCTAGCCCCAAACATATTTTTTAAAATAGTTCCAGTGTTAAAAAAAAATACTTGAAAACCAAAAATAATTCTAGTCTTTCTTTTACACAAGATGAAACTGAGCACCAGAGTGGGAAAATGGCTGGCTCAAAGCCGTATAGAATAGATAGTCACAACCCAAATCCAGGCTCATAGTCTGACACACTTGGAGTTCTGTTCTCCTCTGGCCTCTACCCCATCTCAGAAAAAGCTGGCTTTTCAGTGGATTTTTGCTCTGGGAACATCACAGTTAAGAATTAGGATTAGATGCTCATGGTTGGCTGGGTTTCCTAAAACACTGCTGAACACAGAAATAATGAGAAATGAGAAATGCTTCCAGGCATAAAATGACAGAAAGTATGCACAGAGTTGAAGTTGAAATTCAACTCCAAAAAAATGCACCACCACCTGGAGAGAAGATATCTGAAACAGACTCTAAGTGGGCAAGACAAATCCTGGGACACTGGCTGCCAGAATGGCACTGGAGCAGTGGGCAGAAAAGCAGATTTGATTTTGTAATGGAATCCAGTAACAGAAAATAAGCAGACTGTTTGGGATGGGGTACAAAAAAACACTGAATAGCAGCATGTAGAGAAGAGAGTCCCTCTGTTCTTTGGTAATTCTGTTTGCAGAGGAAAGGCTATTCCATTTTGTGAGCTCAGTGGCAGAAAGATAGAGATGAGTTGGAGGACGTTCTTAGCAGAGTCATGAATGGGATGGATAATTGGCTTCTGGGGGAAAAGGTGACAACATATAATGCTTTTGAGAAACTGCCATAGTAGTTTCCCATTACAGTGCTGGAAACCAGAAACACCAAGTGAGGAGTGAAATGACTTGGGTGCACAGAGATTTAGTGGAAAATAATTGCATATGCTTAAGAGTATCAGAAAATAGGTTAAACTTAGGGAGAAATTTCCAGCAGAGAGAATCAATTTATCAGCAAATTCAGTCACCATGCTAGAAGTAGAAGCAGCTTTATATAAAATACGAGACTTGCATGTTCCCTCATAAACTTTCAGTTTTGGAATGCCTACAGCCAAACCATTCTTCTTTTTCCTGAACAATCTTTGTTCTCTCCCAAAGGTCATTGCACCCGCTGTTCCTTTTGTCTAGATGAGTCACTTCCCATTTCTTCTCTGTCCCACCCAAGATCTTTGAATGGCTGCCTTCTTCTTATTCAGGTATCTTGTCTCAGCTACAAAGTCACCTTTCCTTGTTTCAAAATGAGGCTTTGAGTGATTTAGTAACTTGACAAATATCACACCATGTCTCACTTCAGAACCCAAGCCCCCAGTCTCAGAGCTGCTTTTCTGAATAAAAAATAGACATTTCAACGAAAGAAAATACAGTTTATTTGATATCATAGGAGACGGAAAGGTAACAGCTTCCCATCTTTAGTCAAGAAAGGTCAACAATAACAACAACAACAACAACAACAACAACAACAACAAAATGTATCCGTGGTGATCACAAGTCATCATTTGGGGCATCTTGAAGAAAGCTTTATGGCAAAAATGGATGGGAGCTTGTAGAAAAGCCACCAGTTTACAGAATGTCAAATGAATAGGCTTTCTCATAAATGTCACCAAAATAATTGTAAATAGGATTCCTGCTAACTAAATATTCTCAGACTTTCTTAGGAGAATGACTGTGTGCTAACTAACTAAAGCTGTTATTAACTAAATAATAAACTCTGAGTACTGTATCATTAAATTAGATAGTATTTATTATTTGTTTCACAGTCGTACATTGAACTAATTGCTTTACATGCCATATCTCATTTAATCTTGACTACAACCCTGTGAGGTGGGTACTATTGCTGTATGTCCATTTTACAGATGAGGGAACTGAGGTTTAGAGAGGTTTATGGCTTCCTGAAGGTCACACTGCTAGTAGGTACTGAGAACAAGATGTAATACAGACAGTCTGAAGGGACCATACTTATAAAAAATACACTTTATTGCCTATCAATGTGTATTACCAACAATTTCGTACAAATTTAAAATAATAATTATTTACTATTTGACAACTGTATTTCATGTACCATATCACAGCTTTTTATCTATTTCATTGACTTCATTATGTATGTATAATTTAATACTTACAAAAATTTTAGCAGGAGTGAGATAGAAGGTGCTCAGTTTCCCTGGGTTTGGGTTATAGGACACAGGTCCAAGTTTCAAGCCATTCCCCAAGGTCTCAAGCCCCTCCTCTAGGCCCTCCCCTAGAGGAAAGTTATTGCTGCTACTTACACCTTTTTTCAGTGCCAACACAAGAAAATTTTGACCTTAGGGGGTTGGCTCATGCAAATCCAGTGTCTGGGCATGTTCAGTCGAGAGGGGTTATATAAGCATGGTAGACAAGCATGCTCAGTAGAGTTGAGTTTATCCCTTGAATGACGTCCACTAAAGGTGCTAAAAAGCACAGAGTATTCTTGAATATGTTCAGTGCATGTGATAGGATTTGACCAATGAACATGCTCCAAAAAGAGACCAACTGAGCATGTGCAAGACTGTGTTACATTACAGAGAACCACCCCCTTAGTTGAATATTCATTCGATAGGATGAATATATATTAGATAGTGAAACTATAAAAGCTGAATCCTGGTAGGAGGCGGGATTGTTCCTCACTTTCCTGGGGCCAACCTGCACCTTGCCAGCTGAAGTGTGTATGCTTTACTTTTGTGTTAAGTTTACTTTTAGCTGGTGGCTGCTCACTCTCTTGTGCCAGCCTGCATTCTGTGCTAAACTCTAAGTGTGTATTTCTTACTTTTGTGCTAAACTTGGTGTGGGCCTTGCTCAGTTTCCGGACCTAGGCCATACTTTCTCTGTGAAGTCTGAGTTTCTTATAAGTTATATTAAACCTGTTTTCATCTTCTACTGTGACTCTGCTCTTGAATTCTTTCCTGTGGTGGAGTCAAGAACCTGGTAAGAGGTTGGGGTGGGTTGAGGCCTGCCAGACCCTCTCCTCTGACATCAGATGGATGTAATTGTCACCATTTAATAGGTAGAGAAATAAAGGATGTAGGATGTTGAGTGGTTTACGAGGTCTTGCAGTGAAAAAGACCCATTTGAACCATGTTCTTTCAATTGTCCCATACTTCATCCATAAAGATATTGTGAGCACCTGTGTGTGTGTGTGTGTGTGTGTGTGTGTGTGTGAGTGTGTGTTGGGGGGGGTCCATGTCTTATTCTCCAAGCACATATCTACCTTCTTCCCTAATTCCTCTTTGAGGCTCTAAGCCCCCAGTACAGACCTGTCCCCCGACTCTAATGTCCCATGCTTGCACACATACACACACATCCATACACTCATATACACATATAAGTATATGTTCTTATATGAGTTCATATGTTAATATATACATATTCACACATATACATACACACACATATACTTGTATGTATGTGTTTGTGTATATATACATATATAGATATATGATTTATTTGAAGGAATTGATTCATACAGTTATGGGCTTGACAAATCTGAAATCTTTTGGGCAAGCTAACAGGTTAGAAACTCAGGCAAAATTTCTATGTTGCTGTTTTGAGGCAGAATGTCTTCTTCTCTGGCAAACCTCAGTTTTTGCTCTTAAGGCCTTTCAATAGATTGAAAAAGGCCCGCCCTCATTATTGAGAGTGATCTCCTTTACTTAATGTCAACTGATTATAGATATTAAACACATCTACAAAATGTCTTCACAGCAACACCTAGATTAGTGTTCGATTAAATAACTAGTTACTATAGCCTACCTAAGTTGACACATAAAACTGACCATTACAGGTGATTGTCTCCATTTTTTTTTTTTTTTCCATTTCTAGCTTCTCTTAAACTTCAGAGAGCAGAATTATGCATAGCAGTCCAGGTATAACTTCACCAAGAATATAATAGAGTTTCCTTTTCATTTTCAATATATATCATAATTTTTCAGATATTTTTAAAGTTGTAGCTGTTTGTTGGACTGGTATCAGTACTGACTTTTTTCATCTTTCATTCTCTTGCTTATTCATTCCACAAACATTTATAGAATACCACCAGGCTCTAGGAAGCAGAAAATAGTCTTTATAAATCAGTGCTTTCTGCGATAATGGAAATGTTTTATAATCTGCACTATTTAGTACAGCAGCCACTAGCCATATGTGGCTATTGAACTCTAGAAGTATGGGTAGTGTGACTGAGAAAGCCAATTTTCATTTTTATTTAATTTTAATTAATTTGTATTTACATTTAAATACCCAAATGAGACAACCTGTTTTGGGGATTGTAGTTCTAAATTACTGAGTTTCTTTTACTACCATATAAGGATAAATTAAATTCTGATTATTGCTTCCGAGTATGTTAGAGTAAGAAGGAACGTAAGAGTATGAGAGAATTTTAAAGATCCTCATCTGTAGATGAGGGTTCAGAGGTCAGCTGAGCTGCTGAGGGTTAAACTTGTGAGCAGCAGTGCAATACCCAGAATTTGGATTGGCTGCCTCAACCCAGTGTTTATTCCCTCACTCTGTACTACATCTTCATCTAACTAGACCACTTGATTTTCCACTTGGAATCCCCAGCCCACTTTGACTCTAATTAAGAAAGGCCTCTAAAAATAGAACTCAGCCATGCACATGGTTTCAGAATGACTACATCTTGCCTGCACCATGGCAGAATGATCTGGCATATTCTCTTTCAGAAGCCGGTTGGCTTATGAAACATGTATCACCTCTGCAATGATGCCAAAGGGATGTTCTCTCCTGTCATGCATGGCCCCCATATGCTTTGTTGGAGGAAGAAAACTATTTTATCTGCATTGCATTTAGTCATAAGTATTTTCTTTGGAGGAAAATGCTGTTTGGCCCACATGATGCAATTTTGCTATAGCACTTTCTCCAGTAAATTTCTAGGTAACAGAAACAAGGTGAGTGGATCATCCTAAGGGTTTCTCACAGGGTCGTTGATCTACTTGCTTGTACTATGAACTTCTCTTTGTTCATTTCCACTGTGCAAAATAAACATATTTATGTTGACAATGCACCTTTGCCAGGACACTGCCCTTAGCAAAATGAGCTTGAAATCATTTTGTGCTATATCAAAAGCAGGATGTCATATTGACTCTGCATTTAATTTAATATCAAAGTATATAAAATATAGACCATGAAGCCTCAAAGTTTGCCTTGGCTCTTTTTAGATAAAATAAATTAAAAAAATAATAGCAATCAGTTGCTTCATGAAATGGACCTGTGTCTTGCAATGTGTATTGAATTTGAGGAGCATATGGAAAGTGTCTCTGAGATGAGAATGATTGAATAATATAATTTTAAACATGCTTTGCCAACAACAGATTTTCTGTCACACTGATCAATTATTGAAGATGAAATTCTCATACCAGCCAGAAATGAGGATTGTTATTTAAGGGAAGAAGATGATACTATCCCTTGGTGCAGAGCTTTATTATTTGGGGCCAGACGTCCAATCCACTATCTGTGATTGACGCAACAATCCAAGTTCCATCATTCCTCTGAGAGGTGAGTCATCCATCCATTGCTATCAGAGAACCAAATTTAGATTGGATATTTGAGCCATAAGCACAGCTCCCCCAAATCTGTCAGTGAAAAACCAGCAATACCGAACATTGAAAAATCTCTGGGATAAAGATAAGGCATTATAAAATCAACTACAATTTAAAGACAGTGATTTGGGGTTGGGATAATTACTTTCATTTTTCTTTTATGGGAAAGTCTCATAAGCTGTACATAATAAGTGCAGCAAAACCAAGCCAACTCAAATTACCTCTCCTTCATTTTTGTCACCTTTACCATTCTGTTATAAACCAGTTTGCTCTGAAATACATAATTAGTGCTGCATAGGATCCCCAACATTTTAGGGAAAAAACCCCCTAGGGGAATTTATTGTTTATCGTTTATCTGCATCATTTTGTATTTGTATAATATTTTATTTTGATGACAAAATTATGTTTTTTACTTAACCCTGGGGCACCAGTGAGGGTAATTAAAACACTTCAAATAATCATCAGCATGATAAATAAAATATCAGCCACCTCCTAACAAATTCCATGTTTATAACTTTTATTAAGTTTCATGAGAGTTTTGCCTGCACAAGGACTGCAGGATGGGAAATTTATAGAAGAAGCCAATATTTAAGTAGGTAAATTAAAATCAAATACCCGTAGATGACAAGAATTAGCAGAATAGTGTTTAGAGTAATATCTAACAGTGGCCACCACAGCTCTCATATGCTGTATTTGGACTTTTCCAATTTTACTTGCATAGAAACCTTTTCCAGAAATGGCCCCAAAGGCTCAGAGGAGAAGTTTTCAGTGTCCAACCTGAACCAATGAATGGACAATGGTCCCTTCCCTCTCACTTTCTCATTTGGTTCTCACAACCATCTTTAAAAAAGTTTAAGAAACCATCATTACCCCTCTTTCGCAGATGGTGACTGGTATATATCCTGCCTCACTTACACAGCTTCTTAGTGACAGACAGAGGATTACAAAAGTTTCTGGGAACCCATGGACTTTGGTGGATAAGCCTGCAGCTCCAGGCTTTAGTCCTGATGGCTCCACTCTGCAAGAAGATAAACCAATTCTCAGGATACAGAGCAGCATTTCTAAGAATTGAACAATGCAGGATCTAAAATGTTCTTATCTACTGTTTTAGTCTATTTTGTGTTGCTATAATAGGAATACCTGAGACTGAGTAATTTATAAAGAACAGAGGTTTATTTGGCTTACTATTCTGGGACAGCTGCATCTGGCACAGGCCTCAGGCTGCTTCTACTCATGGTGGAAAGCGGCAGGTACCAGCAGATCACATGGTGAGAGGAAGCAAGAGAGAGAGAGAAGGGGCCCAGGCCTTTTTAAACAACCAGCTGTCACGGGAACTAATAGAGCAAGAATTCACTCATTAATCCCCCCTCCCCCAGGGAGAGCATTAATCCATTCTTCATGAGGGATCCACCCCCATGACTCAAACAGCTTCCAGCACTGTCATATTGGGGATCAGGTTCCACATGAGTTTTGGTGGGGACAACACATCCAAACTCTATCATCTACTCTTGTAACAAATCATTATTGAGCACCTTAATATGCATGATCCTGTCCCAGGGCTGTTGACTATCTGAGGATTTCACAAACCTACATTTCTGGCTTCAGTACCATGATTTTGTTTGAAAATTTTCTTTCCTGTGTCAATTTTGCTCTCAGGCAAACTCTAAGAATTCCATGGCTCCAGCCCCTCGCTCTCCTAGCTTGCAAATTCCATAGAAAGAGAAGTGGTCTTTACTGATGGTTGCAGTAGAAGTCCCGAGGTTGAGTTTTACTGGATTGTCCAAACCCAAACCAATCATAGTGGCCAAAGAATCAGACACACTGATTGGCCAGGCCTGTGTCATGTGCCTAACCTTGAAGGTTGGGTCTGTGGGGACAGCCCCATGAAAAATTCATTAGAATGGGGAAGGAAGGAATCTTCAAAGAAAAGGTATTGTCAGAAAGAGGAGGGAATAACAACAGGCAGGCAATGGCTGTCCTCCAGAGGTAAGATAAAACAATCTCCATTTTATAAGTGAGAATACCGAGGCTCAGGGAGATTAAGTAGCTTGGATAAGAGAAAGATAATGATGGGCGGTAGGGACAAAGTCCTTAATTTCTAGCTCTTGAGAAAATCTTCCCAGACATCTATCGCATTTCTGATCACTGAGGTCAGGAGGAAATGTTCTGTTTACCTTTTACATCCATCTACCGCACACAGAAAAACAAAACAAAAACAAGAGAAGTAAAACCCGGGTTTTATAAATTCTCAAGATCCCTGAGTATATTTTGGCTGGAAAGTTGTTTGTTCACTTGTGTTTAATGAATGGCCCCTTATCTGACAGTGCTGAAACACCCATTTAAACTACAACATCTGTATTTACGTCTGCTGAAGACACACTGTTTTCAAGTTGAAAAAGTGCTATCTCAACAGATTCCATGCTTTTCAACTTTGTCTCCCAAGGTAAAAACTCTTTATCAAAGAGCCTCTGTGCTTTTAAGGACAAATACTGAGGATTCAGAGAAGAGATTCTTCTGAGGGGGGGGATCTAGGAGGAATTACCACCCTCCGTACAATCAGGACATGACTTCGTGGAAGAGCCAGCTCAGCATTTGTAGTGATTAGGATGCTCAGAATTATCCTTTCTTTATTGACTTCTCTAAGTTCTCTCTGTTTTGGAAAACTAAACTGAAGGGCAAAGGCATTTTGCTCACTTAATGAAGAATTTCTGAATTTTTAAAAATCCCAATTACACCTTGTAAGATAAATATAACTGGTATTATTTTTTTCTAGGTCTTAGAATAAAAAATACGTTAATTAAAAATTCCTCTCAAAGAAGATGACAGAAGATGCAGCTGCTTTTGATGTTTGGGGTGGGCCCCACAGAGAGATGTTGAGGCTCGTCCAAATTCTTTTCACTCCTCTGAATTTTATAGGGATTCAGCAAGATTATTATTTTTTTAAAGCCATCAAAGAGGTGGAAATAGTAGTCTAACACTGTGCATTCTGTCACTTGCTTATACTGATTGACAGAGCTGAGGACTTCTCTCTAGTCCTATGGGTGTAAGTGCCAGAATGATTAAAAGAACAGGGATGATGACAGACATTGCCATGTGTCATGGTGCCCTGGATGGGGAACGGTGACCCAGAGAATGGCAAGATGTCCTCCCAGGGTGGCCATCAGACTTGTAGAGTAGGACTGTCAAAAGCGGACAGTGAGGGATCTGTAGGAGCTGGCAGGACACTGGGGCATGCATGAGGCACACATAATCCTCCTCCTCTTAGGGGACAAAGTGCACTGAGTCCCAGAGTATCTGAGAGCACCAGGAACCAGCTGAAAAGGGCATCTGTTCTTGGCAGAGCTAGACGTGAATGACTATGGGAACTCGTGTGGTGTATGTGTTTCTATATCCAAATTCATGTCTGCGTCTGTCATTTTTCTTGATAGTATGAGGGATAATCATAATCATAATGCTACATGGACACCGCTTCATTTAATCCTCACGATAGCCCTGGGAGATGAGACGGGCAGAGCAGGGCAGGTATCATCTTTCTCACTTTGCAGACGAGGTCAGGTAATTTGCCTTAAAACAGGCAATCACTAATTGTAGGCCAGTCTGTGAAACGTAGCTAGGCAACACAGCAGTGATTAATGGCTTAGACTGAAATCAAACAGAGTTTTATACCCTGGGTCTTTCATGACTATCATGTTATCTTAGGAAAGCTACCTAATTCTGAGCCCCGGCTGTCTCAGGTAAACATGGAGTTGTGATAAAATATATTTTTGTAGGTGTTCATGATGATAAAGTTAGATAAAACAGATAAAGTACATACAGTAATGCATTTAGCAAAAATCCTGGCACAAAGTGAATATGAATATTTAATAAACATTAGCAGCTATTGTGATTGTTGTTTTCAGGCAGGTTACCAAGACAGGACCCATATAAAAGGGCAGCTAGGGAGCCAGTTGTCAGAAATGGTATTTAGGTTAGGGACTGGGTTTTGGAACCATGAGAAACCTAGTTATCAGAATTCAGCCAAAAAATAAGATCAGACATTAGTAGTAGACGTCTCTTGTTTGCCTACTCACCATCCAGTCTATCTTTGAGTAACAGCACCCCAAGTTTCCTTTGGGGAACTACCCCTTTCAAATTCTCGGTTGGTGTGCTTCAGTGGGGCTTCACTCTCCAGCCCGGAAGGGGTACTCAACCAGGCCTGGCTACTGAGTGCACCTTGTCTCTGGCTACGGTGAATGATTTAGCCTTGGGGAAGTAGACTAAGCTAATCTAATTAGAGTGAATCCTGGGACTTTTTTGCAAACTACTAGTAAGAGAGGCCCTTCCTTTCCACTGGGGCTGCTGAGCTATCACAATGTAGGTCTGAGGGGCTGGAGGCCTTCTTGCCACCCTGAGGGGAGCACGTTTCTGACAGTGAAGTCAATCTGGGGGAAAGAGCTGAGAGATGGAGGGAAACTGAGTCCCTGATTACAGAGTTTGAGGTAGCTGTGTTGAAAATCAGCTCTGCTCCTGGTTGAGGTGATTTTTCTTCCTCTATATAATTGGAGACTTTTTGATTCTCAATTCTAGAATGTCTTTCTTGCCTAACATCTAGAAACATCTAGGTGATGGGCCAATCTGTGCCTCAGGTGGGAGCCAAGTGGCTCCAGATGGGGTGAGAAGGCTGCAGAGACTAGGAAACAAACAGAAGCATCTGGGCTGTGTCCCTCTGTAAAGAAGCAGATGACATTCCATCCCTCTCTATTCCAGTTATTGCTACCTCTCCCTGCTAGGAGTTTGTGAAGGCACCACCTCATGGGTTAATTTATAAATGACAGGTAATTTTATATTTTCCTGAGACAGATTCAAAGTGCCAGAGTGCCTTATGCTCTGGTTCTTGAAATATGTGATTCCTGGAAAATGGTTTAATGTGAGTTGTATTGTTCTATCTCACCGACCGTTCAGACAATTTTAATTAAGCTCTGTTGTATTCATTCCTTACTCTTCATAAAGCCCTTTATTTCATAACTCAGTTCAGAATAGTTAAATATTTCATTTGAAGAATGACGCTCCCTCTACCACACAGGAGTGTTGTTCAGATAAAGGGGTTGGTGTATATGAAAAAGTCCTTGAGACTCAGCTGAGTGTCAAACAAGGTCCAGGCTGGGAGGCAGAAAGCCCAGGCTCTAATTTCAGCACTGGTGGAGAGACAGAGACAGCTCAGCCTTCTTTTCCCAGATCAAAAACGAGAATGCTGAAATTGGCTTCCTTCATTGAACCTTGGCAGAAAGTATTAGGGAGAGAATGTCTTCCAAGTGCTAAAAGTACTTAGAAAAAAAGTTATATTACTTACAGAGTTAAGAATATACTTTAGTGGATGCAATCACGTAAGCAAAATGTGTTACTGTGGACGCAATGGCTAGCACAGGGTGAATGCTGGAGTGTGTCCCCATGTGACTCTCCTGCTCTGCAAGTCCTTTGTTTTTTCATCAAGTATGATTGCATGCAGTTCTGTTTCATTGACTGTTGATTAATTCATTAATTAGTACTTAATTCCTAAGTGTTTTACTATTTGCTCAGCATTGGAAATTCAAAAGGTGGGTCAAGCATGGTTGGCCATTCGTTAAGTCAACAATATGTTTATTGAGCACCCACTATGTGTGAAGCGGTGGGGATATAAGGATGGATTAGCCATGGTCATTACCTTTTACAATCTTGCTACTCAAATTGTGGTCTGGGGACCAGCAGCATCAGTATCTCCTAGGAGTTTGTTAGAGAAATATAGAATTCAGGTCCTGCTCCTGACATACCAAATCAGAATTTGCATGCTAACAAGATCCCCAGGCAATCTGTATGCCCATGAAAGTTTGAGAAGCAAAGCTCTCAGAAAGCTTCTGTCCTCATGTGGTTTAGTGGAAAAAGAATGAATTGGTGGTGTAGAAGCTTGGCTGTTACTGGTTGCCAATTTTCTGCCCTGATGCTTGCAATGGAACTTACCTATGTTATTACTCAATATATTATCTTCAAAATAGAAATAATAATACCTGCCCTTCCTCCCTCATATGTTATTGTGAAGATCAGATGAGAAAATAGGTGTAAAATTTTTAGCACTATCCAAAAGCAAGACATTGCTATTGTAACATTTAAGATTTGGAGAAACTTCTGTGTATCAGGCCTGGTTGCATTGCCCAGGAACTGGAATATGATTCTGATTTAACAGTTTCCTGCACTGTGATTCTGTGTTAACGTCATTTCTACCTCTAACATTCGGAAATGTGGATAACAGGTTTGTGAAGGCACCAGCACACAGTGAGTTTTTAGTGGTTTCTAACTATGGGTATGTAGAAATTTTTGTGGTAGATGTTTTATGTATTCTAATCATTTCAGTAAAACTTACCAAGGGCTTGACTATTGAGAAAAACTGTTGGGTTTTTTCCAGTACTCAAAAACTATCGAGGGCGGGCTTGGTTTCTGCCCTCGAGTAGTGTTTATTTTAGGATGATGATGTAATATACAAAATTCATGATACAACAATAAATAATAATTAAAAATAAATAATGTAGGTGCTCTGTGCATATTTCAGACAATAGGTGAAGACATATAGATTTATAAAACACAGAAGATTTGTAAAACAAGAACACAACAGATTTCTTAGAAACTACATTTTTATCACCTGCTTTTATAAAACTCGCTTGGCAGTTGGGTCATAAGTCTCCACGTGTGTTGGGAAAAACTATCAGTAGCTCACTAGAAAGTGATGGTCCAGCTCCAGGTGGGAGCAAACACCTTGTCTTAGCCACCAAGGTAGAGAATTCAGACACATATCACTTAGGAACAGGAACTCTTTCTCTCCCATGGTTTATAAAGTTCCTCCAGAAATGTGTTATCTTACTGCCTTTCTACACCTAGGAATAATTGCCAGATGAAATTAGGTTAGGATTTGGATGAAAGAAACAATGGCAATGGTCAGGTGACAGTAACTCTAGCTGAACCCTTACATTCCTGTCTCATCCCCTTCCATCTCGTCTCTCTGAATTGCTGTTCCAATTGTACAGCACAGAGTCGGAACATCGAGGGAGAATACTTGGTGGCACAGCAACAATTCGTTGATGATAGAGGGTGGAAAATCAATCTGGAGGAATTAAGTTTTATTACTGAACACTTAAGCCGTGGGGTAACCACTAGAGTGAATTCCCGCATCAAAGGTTAAGCTGACCCCTGTCAGCTTTAAATTCCTAGCCCTTCCATTACACAGTGTTTCATTTTAGAAAGGGAATTAATTAGCTGTTCAGCAGGTCAGGGTTTCGGGATTTCCTGCCTCTGCTCGTTCAGCAGATTTGCAGCTATGTGAGACTTAGCAACTGGGGACCACTAGAGAACTAATGAAGATGTGACAGAAAGCTGTCCTCCTGCAGGTTATGCTTCCCGGCAGTAGAATATTCCATGGCTGAGTGAAGTGGACCAAGCCAGCCCTCCAGAATGACAGCCACAGAGGCCTGGAGCAGGCTCAGAAATGAGAACGCAGAGATGGAAATTCTATCTTAGGCCTTCTTTGCTTCTCTAAATGGAAAACCAGTGGGAGGAACTGGCCTAGCTAGCATGTGATGTAGGCAAAGTCGTGACCAGCTAAAGGTTATCTTTTCCAAGTATCGGCCCTATCTGCCATCCTGCTCCTATCCTCTCCCATCAGTCTTCTGTTTTAATTCTCTCTGTCCCTTTTTGGGGTACTTACTTCTTCTCGACCTCCACCCTGCGTCCCCACATCCCCAAGCCCTGCACCAGGCTTGCATTATTTTTTTTTCATAATTGTAGTTTCATTGTCTTCCACAAGTAAGCATTAAGGACCTACTTTGTGTTAGGTGGAAAACAAATTGAGGTCCTTTCTGCCTTTAAGATTCCTTTTGGGTGAGGGAAGCCAATACCAAACAAATAAGTGAAATGAGTTAATTTTCACTTAACAACAAACAGAAGGAAAACAGTTCAACAGTCATGGGACTATAGCAGGGGTAGGGCTGGGGCCACTTTCTAGAGTGTTTGGGTAAGTGCTCACTGAGACAGTGGCATGTGAGCTGAGACCTAATCCGTGGGAAGGGCTGGCTATTCTGTGAGCTGGGGAGGACTATTCCACACAGAACCAGTGCAGCTGCAAAGCCATTGGTGGGTCCAGATTCTTGATAAAGGAGGTGCTTGAGGGCAAGCACATTATTTCTACTGACATTGTGTGTTGATTGTGTGCTTTTACTGTGAATGGCTGGAGGAAGGTTTGGGGAGATTTTTATGGCAGGAGAAGAGCTCCCCTATCAATCTTCTGTACACCCTTCTTGTGGACTTTGGTAAAGAGTCAAATAAAAATAGGAAATGACAAAAGGGGCGATGTGGTTGGAGTTTGTTGTGCGAGGGTGAGGATGGGATGAGCTGAGGCCTGAGAATTCCTCAGGACTGCACAGGGAGACCATAGCAAGGAGCTTGAATTTTGTTCTGAGTGCAATGGGGTGGCACTGGAGAGCTTTAATTAGAAGTGACATAATGGTGATTTTCATGGTTTGCTCTAACAATATAGCTGATTCATGAGCATATCCAGATTCTGGTTAAACAGAACTAAAATATGAATACCAATACCAATATCACAGGCAATTGAAGTTCTGTACAATCATTTGTTATCACTGAAGCTATCAATGGCATATGTGTGACTCTTTCTCATAAGGGCAATGGCTTAGATATAACACTAGGTAGAACAAAGGCAACTCCAAGTATCTTACCTTTAAGTGCAACCCTTTCTATTCTTCTGAAAAATTACCAGAATGTATAAATAGCATAATTACGGGTATTACGTTCAAGTAAGCCTTGATTTTTATTTTAGAGATTAGAATTAGAACTATAAATGACATTTTACTCCCAGTATACCTCACAAACTGGTAGGCAATTTGACTGTCCTCTGGTTACACTTTCTTCTTGCCAGCATCAAAATCTCTTCTTAGGTACCTATTACAGTGAAATTGGAAAAGTTCTGATGGTTTAGTTTACACCCGGGTGTGCATAGGAGACAGTGACTTAATACGTTTATTCTCCAAGTCTTGTGCATTTGAATAGGAACAATGTTTTCACTAGTAGAAAGTGTTTGGATATGGGTGAGTTCAAGCAGAGCCAGGGTTACAGGAGAGCAATATTTGGGCAACAGCCCTTTCTAGATCTCTTGACACAACTCTATGTAGATCTTTTCCACCAATACAGTGTTGTCTACAATCCTAATGTTTTACAACTCTGCTCCCTCTTTCTACCACCTTGCGGTTTCTAAATGCTTAAAAGTGAATGCTGTTGGGCTGGCCTGGTGGCGCACTGCTACAGTGCGCCGCTTGGGAGTGCAGCGGCGCTCCCGCCGAGGGTTCGGATCCCACATACAGACCGGTTCCCACTCACTGGCTGAGCGAGGTGCTGGTGCAACACCGAGGGTTGCGATCCCGTTGCCGGTCCCGGTCCGGTATGGGCGCGACACTGAGGGTTGTGATCCGTTGCCGGACACGAAAAAAAAAAAAAAAAAAAAAAGTGAATGCTGTAAAATTCTAGAAGTGCTTAGACTCAAAATATAAGAAAAAATAATTTGTAGCTACCAGCACTTTTATCCTTCTAGGAGGAACCTCTCTTTGGAAAAATTTCTCATTCACGTGAAACAAAAGGGCTCTTTGAATAACACAAAAAACTGTAACGATTATAACAGTAGCTGATATGTGAATTGTTTTTTTGTGCGCCAGCCTCTGTTCGGAGCAATTTACTTATATTAATATTAACTCATTCAATCCTTGCAACAACCTTGTGTAGGTGTACCATTGCCATCTCCATTTTATGAACAAAAAATGGAGACACTTATGCTAAATTCACACACTTGTATATATTTGGATAATTTGGGAGCTCTAAAAATGTAACATCACCTCAATAATAGCTTCAGCCATGAAGTCAGTTCCCAGAGGATATGATTTATTAATCAATAAACTCATTTCTGCAGATGCCAAAGGCTTCCACTGTTGGGGGGAAGATACTTTATCAAAAAAATTTATTCGTTAGTGCAATAAAGCTACAGAGGGGTTTTCAACTTTTAATTATTAAACAGTGAAATAGAATTTCAAACGAATCCTCCAGATGTAATTTATATTGTAATGTTTTATGTTGCTTTATGTATGTACAGATGTCAGAAAGACGGCTCTAAATGAATTTTATAGGACTTAAGGCAAGGATTGTTGTCCTGGATCTAGGGATGAAGGCTCATTTTCATCTCAGCAGGGAATCACAGGTACCTCATGGACCAATCTGATGAAGCCTTCATTGAAACCTGAAAAAGTCAGAGGTAGAAAGTCCTTTCAGGCTAAATATTTGGCTTCTAAAGTAAAACTGCAAGTTTAATGCTAACACCAAGGACTATCTCTTCTCTTTCCATTTTATTATATTTGCCTTTTCCTTTTCTGTTCAAACATGACCAAGAATTCATTTGCTAGAGGTCACCAGAATTACGAACTGTTCTTGTTCTAACTTCTTAGAAACTTTTAGCTGTTGCACATCACATTTAACTCAGAAACATTTTGTGTTATTTTTTTAGTTCAAATGCTATACCTTTTCTCTCTGTCTCAAAAAAAAAAAAAAAAAAAATAAAGCCTTACAAAACAACAGTTGCTCATATAAAATAAAAGCAACTGCCCATCTGTCATCTTTTGGTCTTTTAAAACCACAAGTTGTCTTTCTAATTTCTCTTCAACTTTTGACATACAACTCAAAACACCTTTTCACAGACAGGTTATATGGTTATTCCAAATACTGTCTAAAAACCACACAAAGAGATTTGATTAAATTGGAAGCACAGATGACTGATACTCTTAAAATAATTGCTGCCTTATTGGTTCAACGTGTGAGCTCTGCCATTTATTACACTTTTAAGTGAACTAATCTAAATTAAAATCTTCTAAGAGAAATAGCTCATTTTTTTTTTTTTTAAACACAGAGCATTCTTAATGCATGACCAGGCCAGATAAGTCATATTTTCAGAACTTGAAAGTCTACAGCAGCCTAATATAGATCTGGTGGAATGTTTTACAGCAGGCCCCTTTTATTTAAAAAAAAAATTATTAAAAAATATCAACCATCTCAAGTGTAAATGCCTCTAAACATATCTGGTTCCTTGCCTCAGCATAGCTCCTCACTTGAAAGATATCATCATCATTTTTTTTTTGACGTGTAAAATTTCTCATCAGCCTGGTCTTTTATTACTTAAACAACAATTTGAGTCATTCATCTTTGCATTGCTGTCGGGTGATAGTAAAATTTTCATGAATTCATAGGAAAAAATAGTGTAAACAATTCAGTCAATGGTGAAACTCACTCAAGGATGTAGTATTGGAAATCAGACAAATGCCTATGAGCTTCTGAGACAGGCCTAATGTCCATGGGGATTCAGACGTGGTCGAAGTCACAGTGGTCCCCTTTGGTTTGGCTTCCAGGCCAAGGAAGATAGAAGCCCTAATTTGAAAAGGACAAATTGAAGTTTTGATTACATGTGTCAAAAATCGTGTCCTGGAAAATGTTTCAGATAGACTGTACTTATAGGCCAAGAGAAACTTAATTATGATGCTGATAAGCTGTGAGGTTAGCAGTCAAGGGTGCTTTCTAAATAACCTGAGAGTTACATTGCGTTCACAAAGCAGCTCACAGCTTTAGCTGTCGTCTCAGCCTCAGTTCATCCACTTTGTGTTATGGAAATATTTGAGACCTACTCTTTGGGAGTCAGTTCATGTTGCCTCTTTATATCTTCATAATTTAGACTGAGTTTCCAAAGGAGAAAGAAAAGGAGATTCTTGGCCAATGTCAGGGTCTGGCTGCTGAAATATCCCTCTCCATTTGTCATACCCAGTTTAGTCAAAGAGGAAGCTTAGGGGAATGAAAGAAGAATACATTCTCTTAAGAATTATTCTACCGTCCTACCTTGACCACTCATTCAGCCGTTCTTCCCTTGTGCTCCCCACCCCACTCCCATATCACACCATCTGGTTATAAGCACAGTCATCATGTCTAAGTTTCATTCTACATGGCTTGTATCATATAACACCTCATCCTTAAAATGCTCTCAGGAGGCCAAGAGTCATGGAAGATGGTAGAAGCTATAGTACTGGGAAGGTGCAGTGCTATATTAAGATAAAATTTGAGGTGTTTTTAATAAATGAAGTCAGTAAAGTTGCAGGATGTAAAATCAACATACAAAAATCAAGTTGTGCTTCTATACACTGACAATGAACTATCAGGAAAGGAAATTAAGAAAACAATCTCAATTACAATAGCATCAGAAATAATAAAATACTTAATCAAAAAGGGAAAAGATTTACATACTGAAAATTACAAAACATTGATGAAAGAAATTAAAGAAGACACAAATAAGTGGAAAGACATTTCATGTTCATGAATTAGAAGAATTAATGTTGTGAAAATATCTATACTACCCAAAACAATTTACAGATTCAATGCAATCCCTATCAAAATTCCAATGACATTTTTTGCAGAAATAGAAAAAGAAAATCCAAAAATTCACACGGAACCACAAAGGACCCCAAATAACTAAAACAATCTTGAGAAAGAAGAACAAAGTTGGAGGGATCATACTTCCTGATTTCAAAATATATTTCATAGCTATAGTAACTAAAACAGTATGGTACTGGTATAAAGACAGACATATAGACCAATGGAACAGAATAGAGGTCTCAGAAATAAACCCACACATATTTGGACAACTGATCTTTGGCAAGGGTGCCAAGAACACACTTGTCCATTTTTGCTTTTGTTGCCTGTGCTTTTGGCATCATATCTAAGAAATTATTGCTAAGACCAATATTATAAATTTTTCCCCCTATGTTTTCCTCTAGTACCTTTATAGTTTTAGACCTTATGTTTAAGTCCTGAGTCCATTTTAATTGAGTTTTTGTGTAAGGGTCCAATTTTATTTTTTTGCTTATGGTTACTGAGGTTCTTGCAGTATCATTATGGTATGTGAAATTTTACTGATATGAAAACCAGGGCATTAGGTTGGTCATTTACATTTGATGCTGCTTTATTGGGTATTTATACTCAAGGTAATTACTTGCTAGTAAAAAAGGCTTAGAAGCTGTGATAAGACTGGCTTTTGTATGGCCTGGAGACCTTCTAATTGGTTTATAGTATGATCCTATGTAGGAAAATGAGATTAAGAGACCTACTTGCAGCTGCAAAAGTTAGGCCCTGACATCCTATTATAATAGGAAACATGTCCTGAGAGCCTGTAGAGTATTAGGCAATATTCTAAGCACAGTCATACATCATTTTTTAAATAATTACAACAATTCAATAAATTAGATACCATTATAATTGTCCACCTTTTACAGATAAGGAAATGTATTAAACCACTTGCCCAAGTTCCTAGCTCATAAATGGCAGGACTGGGCTTTAAGCCCAGGCCTTTTGCCCCTGGGGCTTTCACCTGTAACCACGGGCATACAGCCTCCTCCTCTCCTTGTGTGCATGCTTCACAGCTGCTAGCAGCTCGGCTTACCATCTACAAGCACTCTTCACCTGAGGGCTGGCATCCACTGTGGCCCCAGATGAACCCACAGTTGAGGCAGGCAATTTTAAACATTGCCATACTCTCATTTCGTAGGACCTGGTAATAGCTCCCATACCACACTGGAGCTCTGGGTGTTCCTGTAGAGCCCTCTGAGTAGCCTGGTCCCTCAATGAAGTCTAAGTCTCTTTTCTGACAGGTAAGGGCCACAGAGCCTTGTGGTTTCTTTGGAGTCCTTGTTGCTGACCACACTCTGCTTTTATTCCATAGAGAATTGCAGTCTCCATTCCCCTCCATGGGGCTCTGCTCCTGTTTTGAAATCCATGAGTCAATTGCTCCCCAAATCATGATGGAGTTGTCATGGTTTTTGTCATCGTCCTGGGAATTCCTCTATACCTTTAGAATACTATATATTCAGTCCACAGGAGAGGGGCCTGCTGGGCTTATCCACCATTGCAGCTTCGGCACTGAGTACATTGCTTGGCATAGAGCAGACATTGAATAAATGAATGAGAATTTTATCCATTTTTTTTTTCTCACCTTAGAGAGCAGACCTCAGGCCAGGATTCATCTTCTTCAACTTCACCATTAGCTCCCGGCCACTGGGAAATTAACCATCCTCTGCTGGACCTAAGTTTTAAAACATGACCACAGAGAAAATGTGTCAACATTTAAACTTTCTCGTTTATTCAGATGACACAGAGACCAAAGGTCTATTCCCGAACCAGATACCCTCATGTTTTAAAAATGTGACCTACCTGATTTTATGCAATGCATAAATAGACATCAGAATGAGACTGATAGATGACATTTACATAAACAGGCTATCAATATTAAAATAACATGATGGAAACTTTAAGTGTTAACATTAATTAGAAACCTGAAAAATTTCATTATTAGCCATTAATACCCTGGAAACATGATCATACTTCTTGAAATACTGAAATAAACGTTTATGTGGTGTCTTTTGAGTGCAGAGCAATATGAAAATTTACAACATAAAGCAATATTTGATTTTAAAATTACACATAATTTAAAGCAATCAGAAATTTTTACTGTGTCATTTTTAATAGCTTCAAGGTACAATTCACCTACCATAAAATTTGTTTGTTTTTAATGTAAAATTAAATGGTTTTTAGTAAATTCACAGTTGTGCAATATTACCACATGTTAATTTCAGAGCACGGTATGTCATTCTTGATGTACCTCACATACAAGATAGTTGCTTATTTTAATTTCTCTATTCAATTACAAACACAGAAAGGATACTGAAGGTATTGAGAACTATTAATGAAAAAAATTAACAAAGAACTTGGTATTGGCTGGTACAACTGGTCAGGAAACCTCCCTTCCTTCACCTTTTGTGTGCACACCCTTATTATATCCCTGGAAAACAAATGCCTGGTTAATTTCAACTTGATAGCCTCTTGATAGGAGATATTAGAGGCAGAGGCAAAACTGGGGAGGAGTATTGATGGGGAGAGGGGCCAACCAGCTCCCATGAGCGCGATCTCCAAAAGTGGTGCCTTTTCATGTGTTGAGACTCATAGAGAATATTGTCAAAAGATAGAACCTATTTTTAGTACTCATTCCCCTGAGAATAAAACCTGGTCTAAGAGGATGCAATCTTTGGTCATAGGGAGAGAGGAACAAAGGAATGCACCAAGCTTTTACAATAAGGATATTGGCTTAGGGCTGGCCCGTGGCTCACTTGGGAGAGTGTGGTGCCATGGGTTCGGATCCCTATATAGGGATGGCTGGTTAGCTCACTTGGGAGACAGTGGTGCTGACAACATCAAGTCAAGGGTTAAGATCCCCTTACCAGTCATCTTTATATAGGGGGGGAATAAATAAGGATATTGGATTAGTTAGAAAAGAGTATTTTATGTTGAAAAAGCAGAGAATCCACAGACCCCAGATGCTTACAGCAACAAAGGTTTTTTTTTTTTCTCTGCCTGTCGCAAGTCCAATGTGGGTCACTAGGGACGTTGCATTGATTCACTGTTGTCATTCAGTCGCCCAGGCTGACGTTGAAAAAGCAGAGAATCCACAGACCCCAGATGCTTACAGCAACAAAGGTTTTTTTTTTTTTTCTCTGCCTGTCGCAAGTCCAATGTGGGTCACTAGGGACGTTGCATTGATTCACTGTTGTCATTCAGTCGCCCAGGCTGATATGGTCCTAAAGAAACTAGGATTACAAAGAAATCTAATTACTTATATTTAACAGACAAGAAAATGGTTCAGAAAGATTCTGATAACCCACTTGGTGAGCGATACCCCCATCTACCCACTCACTCCAACAACCTTAAGGCCACTATTATATCCACAGGTTTTCATTTTAGCCAAGCAACTCTAAAGTCTAATTATTATTTGTATCACTTTTATTTTTGAAAGCAAGGAGAAAGGAGTGTCCTATGAATTTCTTAGGGGAAAATGATGGGCAGATCACACTTCTAATTAGTCTTTTCACATGACTTAATGTCTTAGTTAAATTACTTATTTCTGGGAGCCTTCCCATTTCCTCTCATCTACTGAATAATAAGTTGCCCAGTGTCTGTAAACACTGTGCTGAAGAGTCATAACTGAAATTCTCTGTAAGAGAGATCTGCGGTGTAGATCCACAAGGATCATTTTGCCCTTAGGGTGTTGTTGGAAGAGAGATTATTTCTTGTGCACTGTTATGACTCCCACAATTAGACGAAGCCAGAAAAGATTCACCTTCTTGTGACATTTGCCTGCAAGACAGGAAAGTATTTGGATTCATGTGACAAAGCAAATGTTTCATTTTAAGTCATCTAACTGTTCAGAACAATGTTATAAGTTTCACTGACTTGTAACTTCAGGCTCTAGAGAGTGATTTTTTTTTTTTTTTTAATTCATGAGAAACGGTAAGATAATGTGTAATATGTGATATTGTTGTTGATCGACAGAGTCAGATCTAATAATCCAAGGGGTAAATAGGAGTTTCTAATTTTCAGTGTTGACAGTGAAGGTAACGGGGCTGGTGATATTCACTTTTCACCTTCCTCTCTCTTTGTTCAGTTTTTGTGAATGAATTTATATATTTTCAGGATATAATGTTGGCAGTACTGTAACATGTTTGCTAGCTTGTGATTACTATCGTATCTCACCTGGTACCAAATGTGTTGCTTTTCAAAGGCAATCCTTACTTATGTTGTAGGTTCTCAGAGAGCAGATGTTATGTCTATCTAAATTGCTAGAGCTTAGCATGAGTTCAGAGCTTAGCCACGAGAAGTGGGAATTTTGTTAAGGCTTGGGAGGAAGAGGATGTGGCAGCTGCTGGTGAAGTAAGGAGCTGAGCTGTCTCCTAAGGCTCCTTGCTTTCTTCTTTCACTTTTCTCCCAGTGAAAAGAGACTTCTGTGTACTTGAGCCTGCTCAATTTACTGGTAAAGAAGACGTGAGATGAGAAGTGGGATTGCACTTTGTATTAGTCAGGATCCTCTAGAGAGACAGAATATATAGGATATGTTATAATTATATGAGAGGGATTTATTAGGGAAATTAGCTCATGTGACTATGAAGAAAAGCCCCACGACAGGCCATCTATAAGCTGGATGCCGGTAGTGTGGCTCAGTCCAAGTCCAAAGACCTCAAAACCAGGGAAGCTGATGGTGTCCTTGGTGTAAGTTCTGGAACCCAAGAGCTGAATAGTCTTGAGCTCTGATGTCCATGGACAGGAGAGAAGAGTGTATCCCAGCTCCAGCAGATTGAGAGAGAGGGAGGTTCACCTCATTCCTCTGTCTTTGTTCTCTTCAAACTCCCAGTGGATTGGATGGTTCTCACCCACACTGAGGGTGGGTCTTTCCCACCCAATCCAATCAGACTCTCATACTAATCTCTGCTGGAAACACCCTCACAGACACACCTGAAAAGATTGATTTACCAGGTTTCTCAGCATTCCTTCATCTAACCAAGTTGACGCCTAGAATTAACCTTCACACGCTTGCTATCTCATGAATGGTTATGGAACGACAGCCACAAGCATCAAACCTTTTTGGTCCAGGAGGTAGAGGACAGGCCTGGAGTTCTCCTAGCAGCAAAACCAGAAAGAAAATAGCTTCATTACTGATGCTACCTTGGTAGTCACCAGACAGCAGCCTCACAAAGATCTGGCAAATTTGGTTTAAAAAGCATGTGTGTGTGTGTGTGTGTGTGTTCATAAATGCACAAAGAGTTCCATAAAGAAATTCAGAATATTTTTGAAGAATTTATTTATTCTCTGGACCTTAGGCTAGGATCTTAGATAGGAGGAGGACTTACTGTTTGTCATCTGCTTTCTTGAATTTTAAACATGCTTTGCTAAACGTATGTGTTACTTTTTACTAAAAAAAGTTAAAAATTTTTATTTAGCTGGCATTTACCTGATAGTATACTTTATTTTATGAATAAATGATTTCTCAATCTTTAATGTGAACATTTAACACAACAAAATACTTGGAAACTGTTTCGTTTAATCCGAAGGAGGAAGGGGATTATTTTTATTGACAAAGTTCTTCTGAGGTAGCATGTAGTATCACATACTTTTTTCTGGTTAGAAAATTGGGCACAAAGAAGCAAATTTACTTATATTTATTGACACACTGAAATCAGTGAGAGGGACAGAATTAGAACTCACAGCCTCCAAATTTACCAACTGAATACATTTAGCATGAAAACATGCTCATTTCAGCAGCCCTATGAGTTAAAATGGGTGGTTGGGCTGAATTCAGGGTCAAATACGCTAGCTCGAAGAAGTATTCTCAGAGTAGACTTTAGTACACCATTGGGTAGAAATTAGATAATCACATCTACCCAGCAAGTTTGAATTAGTAGCTATTGACCACATGAATTAGAGTGGAATGTTCCAAAGCTTTTAATCTGACCAGTCAGCAGTGCAAAGATGTATCTGAGTAGACAACGAATCTGTTGTTTTCAAACTTTAGGACTAGTCAGTGTATCTCACTTTAGTTAGGGGTCTGGTCCTTTATTAAAAAGTTAAGGAGAAATGACTACATAGTATAAAGTTGATTAAAAAGAACAGTTCCTCATTTGTTGACAGCAGCATTCATAATAATGATGATTCTAAGAAGTGATGAAGATTTGTATTCATTGAGACATTACATTAATCACAGAATCAATTTCTACTTCTGTTTCCTTCAATAGAAAGAGTTCAAGGGATATCTGAGATCTAAGTTTACCATTGCTAGATTTCTTGGAAACTAACTTGTAACTAGAAAATTTAAATTATGTCAAATCCTATTCCGACCAACTCTTATCAAAAACTGTTCATATTGTTTTGTCATATTGATTTTTGTTGCATAAATAATACTTAAAATAGAGGAACGTTGTCATTGTGCCTTGGATATTATTTTTGTAACAGTTTAATATGAATATTTACAATGTTTAAAATGAAACTTTAATTTTGTGAATCACGTAGTACCACATTTCTGGTGAAGACAGAGAATAATCTTTGTTTTAGATTATGAATGATAAAGGGGAATATTATAATGCTTTTAAAAAATATGTTGCTAAATATAATATTTTCAATAATGCTTTGTGTTTGCTTTTTATAATTAAACATTTTTGTTCTCTTTGGGAGTTAGCTGACTGCAAAGGAAATGGAAGCTCCTGTCATCTGCTCACTGACCATGATTTGGGTGAATGGGTAGTGTCGAGGGTTGCAAAGGGTGACATGATTCCTCACTTGCTTTTGTTGGATGCAAATTCAAAGAATTCATTTCTTGATGGCAGTGGTGAGATTTGCTACAATTGAATTAGCAGCATTTTAAAATGTAGACTCACTGGAAGCAAATTCACTAATACCAAAGGAAGAGATGAGTTAGTTGCAATGTCTTGTGGTTGTGCCTTCAAGCAGAAAAGACAGCTGCCATCCCTTGATGCATTTTGGATTCCACGTAAAAAGCATTGCTCAGTCTTTCAGGGGAAAGCTCTGAGGCGGTTTTTGTCTTGTCTCCTGAGCTATCTCCTGAGAGGCGGTCTTGTCATCCAGGAGTCAAATAAATCTGGGTTTCCAGATTCAGAGGAGAAGATGAACTATGCCTTTGCTCTCTTGGCATTCATCGGAGACTCTCTGTGAAAATATTTCTCCCTAAGGCAATGTATGGTCCCCTAATGCTTTTTACTAAAGGAAAGTAAACAGTATTTAAGAAAATTAAATGTGGGCATTCCAGGTAACGACAAGAAAGTTCTATTTTTTGTTTTTTTTTTCAATTCAGGAATTTAGTGCATTAGTTTTTAGTGACACTCTGCAATTATAGACCAAGGAGTTAGAATATTAGAAAGTAATATTTTTTGTCTACATTTTGTATTTAATGCCTTAAAATCATTGCTTAAGTCCTTGTAATTCTCTCTCACTTAGCTACATAAATAAAATAAAGAGAGACACATGTAGTTGTGAGATTCTGATGCCAGAAGACCATCATTTTGGAGTTTATAGGACGTAGTCACCATATCTAGCCTCAGGGTGCTTTTAAGGGTTAATTAGCTCAAAGTTGCANTGATGTACCTCACATACAAGATAGTTGCTTATTTTAATTTCTCTATTCAATTACAAACACAGGAAGGACACTGAAGGTATTGAGAACTATTAATAAAAAAATTAACAAAGAACTTGGTATTGGCTGGTACAACTGGTCAGGAAACCTCCCTTCCTTCACCTTTTGTGTGCACACCCTTATTATATCCCTGGAAAACAAATGCCTGGTTAATTTCAACTTGATAGCCTCTTGATAGGAGATATTAGAGGCAGAGGCAAAACTGGGGAGGAGTATTGATGGGGAGAGGGGCCAACCAGCTCCCATGAGCGCGATCTCCAAAAGTGGTGCCTTTTCATGTGTTGAGACTCATAGAGAATATTGTCAAAAGATAGAACCTATTTTTAGTACTCATTCCCCTGAGAATAAAACCTGGTCTAAGAGGATGCAATCTTTGGTCATAGGGAGAGAGGAACAAAGGAATGCACCAAGCTTTTACAATAAGGATATTGGCTTAGGGCTGGCCCGTGGCTCACTTGGGAGAGTGTGGTGCCATGGGTTCGGATCCCTATATAGGGATGGCTGGTTAGCTCACTTGGGAGACAGTGGTGCTGACAACATCAAGTCAAGGGTTAAGATCCCCTTACCAGTCATCTTTATATAGGGGGGGAATAAATAAGGATATTGGATTAGTTAGAAAAGAGTATTTTATGTTGAAAAAGCAGAGAATCCACAGACCCCAGATGCTTACAGCAACAAAGGTTTTTTTTTTTTCTCTGCCTGTCGCAAGTCCAATGTGGGTCACTAGGGACGTTGCATTGATTCACTGTTGTCATTCAGTCGCCCAGGCTGATGTAGGCTCAGTTTCTACACATGCTCTCATGGTTGCCACGGCAGCAAAATCAAGAGCAGTGGGATCTCACATTGGCATTTTAATACTTCAGCCAGAAAGGAGTTCATGTGATTTTCACTCTCAACCATTGGACAGAATTAGCGACACGACCATATCCAGTTTCCAAATTTAAGGGAGCAGAGAAGCCCTCCACCTGTGTCCAGAAGGAAAGAAATTAGAAAATCTGCGATTAGCAGTAAAGATTGACACATATAGCACCATTTGATGAGATAAGGAAACAAACAAGCAAAAAAATCAAGATACCAAAATTCTAGTAACAGAATTCTTTTCCGTGAGAGAACTCTTCGTTCGGGAAAATATCTTGATAGACATCTTGGTGTGAGAGTTAAGAACTAACAAACTAGGCAACAGAAGAATTTGCTATGATTCTAAGAAGAAAAAGAGAAAAGAACTCCTTTTGTCATTCTTTCTCCATTTCACATGAAGAGACACCTGCCCTGATTTGCATGACTCTAATGTGGTCGGGGGAGGAACCACAGTTCATGCAACCAATCTTCATTCTTACTTCTGGAGCCTCAGATAACACATCCATTGTAGGACTTTCTTTACAGCTCAAGAAAAATGCACCAGATGCTTTATGAATGGGCATGTGCATGGGAAACTTGTGCTATGGTCAGGGGTAGCACTGTGCAGAGTAAGAGACTTCTATCCCCAACAGCTCTGGAAGCTTGGAAAATCCATGTGTCTAGGATGCTTGGAAATGAAAAGCCTTCTGTGGCAGATTTTGCCAGGTGGTTTTGCCCTTTACTAATTTCAGCTGCAACTATAAAGATGATAAAATGGAAAAATAAATATTTGTGCAATGACTGAGAAAAGCCAATTAGTTTTGCACCAATGAGAAATAATGCAGAACTCCTCATGTCTTATAATAAATTGGCTGTCTCTACATATATTTTCAAATGCATATTTACTGTTTAAGTGTATTTAGAAATATAAGTAGCACTAGAATAAAGTATATTCTGTGAGGTTTAGTGAGAGAAGGCAATAAAATTTCTGTATTTTAAGAAGAAAAAAATATTTAAAATAGGATCTGGGTATGTAATAATTGACCTAGTAAATGTTAGAGGATTTTTTTTTCTTCCAAACTGCATCAGCTTCAATGACATTCTTATTTCCCTAGCTGTTTTCTTTCTCCCCTCAAGTAAGCATAGAGGTACTAAGAGCTGGTAGTTAGCAGTGCAATTTCAAGCTTAACATCCCTGCCAACTCCAAATATTATTTTTTTAAAGGCAGAAAAGTCCAAAATAACATAGCTTTTTCTCCTTGCTAGTTGACTTGAGAAATAGATCTGGTAGTACTTTGTGATTTTTTTTTTATTTGATAGGCAGAATTGCTTATATGATAACAGGCTGGTTTTGTATATGAAGTATTAATATGAACATTCTTTATTTATTGAGCAATTACTATGAGCTTTATATGTAAAATATACTTCTAGTTATTGCATTTAATTTTTATAATGGTCCTAAAGAAACTAGGATTACAAAGAAATCTAATTACTTATATTTAACAGACAAGAAAATGGTTCAGAAAGATTCTGATAACCCACTTGGTGAGCGATACCCCCATCTACCCACTCACTCCAACAACCTTAAGGCCACTATTATATCCACAGGTTTTCATTTTAGCCAAGCAACTCTAAAGTCTAATTATTATTTGTATCACTTTTATTTTTGAAAGCAAGGAGAAAGGAGTGTCCTATGAATTTCTTAGGGGAAAATGATGGGCAGATCACACTTCTAATTAGTCTTTTCACATGACTTAATGTCTTAGTTAAATTACTTATTTCTGGGAGCCTTCCCATTTCCTCTCATCTACTGAATAATAAGTTGCCCAGTGTCTGTAAACACTGTGCTGAAGAGTCATAACTGAAATTCTCTGTAAGAGAGATCTGCGGTGTAGATCCACAAGGATCATTTTGCCCTTAGGGTGTTGTTGGAAGAGAGATTATTTCTTGTGCACTGTTATGACTCCCACAATTAGACGAAGCCAGAAAAGATTCACCTTCTTGTGACATTTGCCTGCAAGACAGGAAAGTATTTGGATTCATGTGACAAAGCAAATGTTTCATTTTAAGTCATCTAACTGTTCAGAACAATGTTATAAGTTTCACTGACTTGTAACTTCAGGCTCTAGAGAGTGATTTTTTTTTTTTTTTTAATTCATGAGAAACGGTAAGATAATGTGTAATATGTGATATTGTTGTTGATCGACAGAGTCAGATCTAATAATCCAAGGGGTAAATAGGAGTTTCTAATTTTCAGTGTTGACAGTGAAGGTAACGGGGCTGGTGATATTCACTTTTCACCTTCCTCTCTCTTTGTTCAGTTTTTGTGAATGAATTTATATATTTTCAGGATATAATGTTGGCAGTACTGTAACATGTTTGCTAGCTTGTGATTACTATCGTATCTCACCTGGTACCAAATGTGTTGCTTTTCAAAGGCAATCCTTACTTATGTTGTAGGTTCTCAGAGAGCAGATGTTATGTCTATCTAAATTGCTAGAGCTTAGCATGAGTTCAGAGCTTAGCCACGAGAAGTGGGAATTTTGTTAAGGCTTGGGAGGAAGAGGATGTGGCAGCTGCTGGTGAAGTAAGGAGCTGAGCTGTCTCCTAAGGCTCCTTGCTTTCTTCTTTCACTTTTCTCCCAGTGAAAAGAGACTTCTGTGTACTTGAGCCTGCTCAATTTACTGGTAAAGAAGACGTGAGATGAGAAGTGGGATTGCACTTTGTATTAGTCAGGATCCTCTAGAGAGACAGAATATATAGGATATGTTATAATTATATGAGAGGGATTTATTAGGGAAATTAGCTCATGTGACTATGAAGAAAAGCCCCACGACAGGCCATCTATAAGCTGGATGCCGGTAGTGTGGCTCAGTCCAAGTCCAAAGACCTCAAAACCAGGGAAGCTGATGGTGTCCTTGGTGTAAGTTCTGGAACCCAAGAGCTGAATAGTCTTGAGCTCTGATGTCCATGGACAGGAGAGAAGAGTGTATCCCAGCTCCAGCAGATTGAGAGAGAGGGAGGTTCACCTCATTCCTCTGTCTTTGTTCTCTTCAAACTCCCAGTGGATTGGATGGTTCTCACCCACACTGAGGGTGGGTCTTTCCCACCCAATCCAATCAGACTCTCATACTAATCTCTGCTGGAAACACCCTCACAGACACACCTGAAAAGATTGATTTACCAGGTTTCTCAGCATTCCTTCATCTAACCAAGTTGACGCCTAGAATTAACCTTCACACGCTTGCTATCTCATGAATGGTTATGGAACGACAGCCACAAGCATCAAACCTTTTTGGTCCAGGAGGTAGAGGACAGGCCTGGAGTTCTCCTAGCAGCAAAACCAGAAAGAAAATAGCTTCATTACTGATGCTACCTTGGTAGTCACCAGACAGCAGCCTCACAAAGATCTGGCAAATTTGGTTTAAAAAGCATGTGTGTGTGTGTGTGTGTGTGTTCATAAATGCACAAAGAGTTCCATAAAGAAATTCAGAATATTTTTGAAGAATTTATTTATTCTCTGGACCTTAGGCTAGGATCTTAGATAGGAGGAGGACTTACTGTTTGTCATCTGCTTTCTTGAATTTTAAACATGCTTTGCTAAACGTATGTGTTACTTTTTACTAAAAAAAGTTAAAAATTTTTATTTAGCTGGCATTTACCTGATAGTATACTTTATTTTATGAATAAATGATTTCTCAATCTTTAATGTGAACATTTAACACAACAAAATACTTGGAAACTGTTTCGTTTAATCCGAAGGAGGAAGGGGATTATTTTTATTGACAAAGTTCTTCTGAGGTAGCATGTAGTATCACATACTTTTTTCTGGTTAGAAAATTGGGCACAAAGAAGCAAATTTACTTATATTTATTGACACACTGAAATCAGTGAGAGGGACAGAATTAGAACTCACAGCCTCCAAATTTACCAACTGAATACATTTAGCATGAAAACATGCTCATTTCAGCAGCCCTATGAGTTAAAATGGGTGGTTGGGCTGAATTCAGGGTCAAATACGCTAGCTCGAAGAAGTATTCTCAGAGTAGACTTTAGTACACCATTGGGTAGAAATTAGATAATCACATCTACCCAGCAAGTTTGAATTAGTAGCTATTGACCACATGAATTAGAGTGGAATGTTCCAAAGCTTTTAATCTGACCAGTCAGCAGTGCAAAGATGTATCTGAGTAGACAACGAATCTGTTGTTTTCAAACTTTAGGACTAGTCAGTGTATCTCACTTTAGTTAGGGGTCTGGTCCTTTATTAAAAAGTTAAGGAGAAATGACTACATAGTATAAAGTTGATTAAAAAGAACAGTTCCTCATTTGTTGACAGCAGCATTCATAATAATGATGATTCTAAGAAGTGATGAAGATTTGTATTCATTGAGACATTACATTAATCACAGAATCAATTTCTACTTCTGTTTCCTTCAATAGAAAGAGTTCAAGGGATATCTGAGATCTAAGTTTACCATTGCTAGTTTTCTTGGAAACTAACTTGTAACTAGAAAATTTAAATTATGTCAAATCCTATTCCGACCAACTCTTATCAAAAACTGTTCATATTGTTTTGTCATATTGATTTTTGTTGCATAAATAATACTTAAAATAGAGGAACGTTGTCATTGTGCCTTGGATATTATTTTTGTAACAGTTTAATATGAATATTTACAATGTTTAAAATGAAACTTTAATTTTGTGAATCACGTAGTACCACATTTCTGGTGAAGACAGAGAATAATCTTTGTTTTAGATTATGAATGATAAAGGGGAATATTATAATGCTTTTAAAAAATATGTTGCTAAATATAATATTTTCAATAATGCTTTGTGTTTGCTTTTTATAATTAAACATTTTTGTTCTCTTTGGGAGTTAGCTGACTGCAAAGGAAATGGAAGCTCCTGTCATCTGCTCACTGACCATGATTTGGGTGAATGGGTAGTGTCGAGGGTTGCAAAGGGTGACATGATTCCTCACTTGCTTTTGTTGGATGCAAATTCAAAGAATTCATTTCTTGATGGCAGTGGTGAGATTTGCTACAATTGAATTAGCAGCATTTTAAAATGTAGACTCACTGGAAGCAAATTCACTAATACCAAAGGAAGAGATGAGTTAGTTGCAATGTCTTGTGGTTGTGCCTTCAAGCAGAAAAGACAGCTGCCATCCCTTGATGCATTTTGGATTCCACGTAAAAAGCATTGCTCAGTCTTTCAGGGGAAAGCTCTGAGGCGGTTTTTGTCTTGTCTCCTGAGCTATCTCCTGAGAGGCGGTCTTGTCATCCAGGAGTCAAATAAATCTGGGTTTCCAGATTCAGAGGAGAAGATGAACTATGCCTTTGCTCTCTTGGCATTCATCGGAGACTCTCTGTGAAAATATTTCTCCCTAAGGCAATGTATGGTCCCCTAATGCTTTTTACTAAAGGAAAGTAAACAGTATTTAAGAAAATTAAATGTGGGCATTCCAGGTAACGACAAGAAAGTTCTATTTTTTGTTTTTTTTCAATTCAGGAATTTAGTGCATTAGTTTTTAGTGACACTCTGCAATTATAGACCAAGGAGTTAGAATATTAGAAAGTAATATTTTTTGTCTACATTTTGTATTTAATGCCTTAAAATCATTGCTTAAGTCCTTGTAATTCTCTCTCACTTAGCTACATAAATAAAATAAAGAGAGACACATGTAGTTGTGAGATTCTGATGCCAGAAGACCATCATTTTGGAGTTTATAGGACGTAGTCACCATATCTAGCCTCAGGGTGCTTTTAAGGGTTAATTAGCTCAAAGTTGCAGCTCAAAGTGCAGGAAATGTACACTTCTAGCTCCAATATTTCTCCCCACCAAAATACTGCTAGTTTATTTTTGTATTATTTATTTGCATCTGTGAGACTTAATAAAATATTCCTTTTATTGTTTTAATATTAATATTTACCAAGTCTTTCTTTTCTCAACAAATACAAATTGCATTTTTACTGGAACATTTCTACAGCTCAATCTCTTTAAGAATATAAATGGTAAGAGGAAAAAGTTATATGGTCCTAATTTATCAAGAAGGAAATAAAAATCATTTGTCTTTCAGTCTTTTCCCAGGTAATGTATAAAATATCACAAATGGTTTGTGCTTTATACATGTTTGCTTTATATCGAAATGAAATTTTGACTATGTTTTCTAAAATACAATCCAATTAAATTTCCAATGTCTTTGTTTTCACATTTCTGATGGAACGTTACAAAAACTCACACTGTAATAATAACCATAAAACTACCTTGTTAAGGACATTCTATCCAACTTGAAAATAATAAGATCTGTGTAGTCTATTTGAGAATACATAAGTCCAGAATTTTTAGTAGGTGATTACACTGATTGAGTTTGCATTTCCTCCCCTGTTGTGGAAGAAAGCTCCCTGCTGATATACTCTACTGGTAAGGAGGTAGTATGAGGCAGGCATAAATCTATTATTTAGGAATGTTGAACCCCTAGAGCTTGAGAAATCTACCCAAAGTCATACAGCTGTTGTCAAGTTCAATTCCCCAGGTTTTCTTTTCAAGAACCTCTACTTCCTTGATGGATTTTTCTGTTCTTGGGTAAATTTTGGCCTTCNCTAGTTTATTTTTGTATTATTTATTTGCATCTGTGAGACTTAATAAAATATTCCTTTTATTGTTTTAATATTAATATTTACCAAGTCTTTCTTTTCTCAACAAATACAAATTGCATTTTTACTGGAACATTTCTACAGCTCAATCTCTTTAAGAATATAAATGGTAAGAGGAAAAAGTTATATGGTCCTAATTTATCAAGAAGGAAATAAAAATCATTTGTCTTTCAGTCTTTTCCCAGGTAATGTATAAAATATCACAAATGGTTTGTGCTTTATACATGTTTGCTTTATATCGAAATGAAATTTTGACTATGTTTTCTAAAATACAATCCAATTAAATTTCCAATGTCTTTGTTTTCACATTTCTGATGGAACGTTACAAAAACTCACACTGTAATAATAACCATAAAACTACCTTGTTAAGGACATTCTATCCAACTTGAAAATAATAAGATCTGTGTAGTCTATTTGAGAATACATAAGTCCAGAATTTTTAGTAGGTGATTACACTGATTGAGTTTGCATTTCCTCCCCTGTTGTGGAAGAAAGCTCCCTGCTGATATACTCTACTGGTAAGGAGGTAGTATGAGGCAGGCATAAATCTATTATTTAGGAATGTTGAACCCCTAGAGCTTGAGAAATCTACCCAAAGTCATACAGCTGTTGTCAAGTTCAATTCCCCAGGTTTTCTTTTCAAGAACCTCTACTTCCTTGATGGATTTTTCTGTTCTTGGGTAAATTTTGGCCTTCCCTAAGATTGGGGCCAATTTCTTAGGGACAGTCAAGACATTTTACTTAGACATGGCCAAGTATGTAGCAACTCACAGCTGTATAAAACTGATTATATGCCAGAGACTACACTAATAACTTCTATGCACATGATCCCTTTTCCCCCTTCCCAAGAACTCTGTAAGATGGATTCTATTAATGCCCCCACTGAAAAACACAGAGGTGAGGCAACTGGTTCAAGGTCACACATGTAAGGAAGTATTCAAACCAGAAACCAAAACTAAGTCTGTCTAATTTGAAAGCCCATGTATTAAACTACTTCAACTTTCTGCCTATCCACACAGACAGAAAGAGCCAAACACAATGAAATCTTACATTTATTACTTAAAAACAGCACACTTTTTGTGTCTCTTTTTATAAGATAGTTACATGCAAACAATGGAAACAAAGTATTTCTGAAATTTGAGTTTAAATTTTCGGAAGGCAAATTGTGAGAATTCAGTATTTTAGTGTCTAGGGATGATCATGGTAGCTTTTCATAAATACACAAATTCTTTCTGCAAGCGAAATATTGAACAATGCATAAGACACTTATATAAATTATTTTTGCATGAGTATTTAGCTACTGTTTGTACAATCTTATTAGTCTCTTTTCTGTTCCTTATAACCTAATACCTTAACCTGAGTAATTTATAAAGAAACAAAATTTATTTCTTACAGTTTTGGAGGCTGCAAATTTCACAGTCCAGGGTGCACATCTGGTAAGGACTTTCTGGATGGGAACTCTCTAAAGGGTCCCAGACGATCAGAGTATCACATGATGAAAGGCAAGAGCTAGAGAACTAACCTTACTTAGCTCTCTTCATGAAACCATCAGAGCCATGCCCAGGCCAACTCTTTAAACCATCAACCAATTACTTCTTAAAAGTCCTACCTTCAAATATCATAATCAAATTTTCCACCCTATTAACACTGTTGTATATTGAGGACCAAGTTTCCAATACATGAACTTTTGGAAGATACATTTGGCCACAGCACCTACTGAGAAATTGTTGCTGACAACAGCTAGCACTGGGGAGCCGAACCAGTTCATTGGTTATGTCAGTGATGTTCTTGTATCTGATGAAATATTTATACCCAGAGGTGACTGTTATGGATTGCATTTTGCTTCTTCAGTTGCTGCAAGCTCGGAGTGATACAGAGTGGGTGGAGAGGACAACCTGTAATTCAGGATGGTTTGTCAGCCAGTTGCCTAGGAAACTAGGATGAGCAGCATAACGCCCTCCAAAACTATCACATAAAGAGGAGATTTACTTTTTTGATCCAAGTTCCTTTTCAAAGACATATCTGGTGCTTCTTGTAGAGACTGTTTAGGGCCATTGGCCCTTGGTAGGTAGTTCATGACAAAGTGGACCAAGGTTAGTCAGGGAGGATGGGAAATTTTCCAAAAACATCATGCTGACAATATTTGGGAGGATGAATGATGGTGCAATTAAAATGAGTCTGTAAGAGGATAAAGTGATCAACAGATGATTATTTTGCATAACATACCATGTTGGAAATTCTTTGATCATAACTTATCTGCATCTAAACTTATAGCAGCAAAGGTTACTTTTTTAACATAAAAATTTTATTCGTAGTAATCCACTGTTCCCTGTTCTTATGCTACTCACACCAGAAGTCTGGTTTCTAGCCAAGTAATCATCTTCAAGGGTAGAACTTAGAAATTTGTAAACTTTTGATGAAAATGGTACTTTAATTTCCCAAATCTTTAAAAATATGCACAATTAATTTTTTGTTAAAATGTCTGTATATGTATTTTATAGGCATGTATATATGTGTGAATATATATTTAAGTTGAGCCATATGAAATTGCTGATACTAGACCATATAGGGCCTATGAAAATGGCAATTTTATATAGCTCGACTAATAAACAAATTGATCATAGAACACATTTTTTTAGTGCAGTATTTTTTGTCTTTTTTGACTTAGGTTTTCCATTCCCTCTTTTCCAATCTGTTCTGTATCAACCCTATCCCACCCTCTCTCTATCCTTGCCCCACAGGCAATCCACATTACGATCTAGTATGTATTCTCCATACTCGTAGAATCATAAACACATGCAAATATATCCATGTATCCATATCTGTGCTAGTGACAGAGCTTGCGTTGTGAATCTCAAACTTCCAGATTTTTTTCCTGTTGGTATCTATGGCCAAATATTCTCTTCCCTGCATTTGAATATTGCTTATCTTCTCTTTTTCCCACTTATTCTTAATGGATTTCAGGCTGATTTTAGTTTCCTCATTTTTTGACATTCATTTATTTGAGTTCTATTTCTCTCATACATGCAAGGAACAAATGACTCAAGCTGTAAAGTAAGACATTGTGTCACATAAGTGGATTAGTACATTTTTTTCTGGATTCCTACTTTTGCCTCCACAGAATAACCTATAATTTTGCCGAGTTGGGATTGAAGATATATGACAAGAAAATACTTTGGTTTTTATTCTGCTAACACTAGACCCAGAATTTCATGCTTTCTCCTGCAAGGAAAAAAAAAAAAAAAGGCCTTTCTAGAGCTATTTCTCTGATTCTCAACTGTCAGAGCAAATTTAACAATCAGTTTGCCAGGGGGGTCATATGAGAAGACCTTAGAATTTATATGTAAATAAAAGCATTTGGAATCTCAAGATGAATAAGAGGCACAGCTCTACCACAGATGTGATAGTAGACCTAATGTGCTCTCTCGCAGCCAAAGGTGACTTCTCCTCTCAATGCTTACTGCAATTGCCACTAAACCCCATTCTCCTTCTAGGGGACATTATTTTATTAGGCCATGTGGGAGATCTCTGCTCAGCAAGATGGGCAGATTCCCTGATACTGGGCTACTGGATTATTCTGGGACTAAAATGCTCTACAGTTTTTCACTAGGAAGTTGGTGAAGACAGAGGAGGAAGGCAATGAGGACGCAGGGGTCTGGAGCTTGCGTACTCGTATTAGTCAATTTTCTGTATTAGTCCGTTTTGTGTTGCTATAACAGAACACCTGAGACTGGGTAATTTATAAAGAGTAGAGGTTTATTTGGCTCATAGTTCTGGGACAGCTGCATCTGGCATGGGCCTCAGGCTGTTTCTACTCATGGTGGAAAGCAGCAAGCAGCGGTGGTTACAAGCAGATCTCATGGCAAGAGAGGAAGCAACAGAGAGAGAGAGAGAGAGAGAGAGAGAGGAGGTGCCAGGGTCCTTTAAACAACCAGCTCTC
>NW_007726855.1:270436-271026 GCF_000696425.1 Galeopterus variegatus
CCAGGGTCCTTTAAACAACCAGCTCTCACAGGAACTAATAGAGCGAGAACTCACTCACTACTCCCAGCCCTCAGGGAGAGCATTAATCCATTCATGAGGGATCTGTCCCCATGACTCAAATAGCTTCCAACACTGCCACACTGGGGATCAGATTTCCACATGAGTTCTGGAAGGACAACACATCCAAACTCCATCAGGCTCTTCTCCATTCTGCACCCACCCAGCCCTGCATGCATCTCTGTGGGCCTTGGGTGCTCTTTGGCCCCCACACAAATGCCTTCTGTTTGACCAAGCTCTTGCATTGAGCTATAGTCCCTTCTCTTATTTGAAAAGGAAAATGCTTTGTAGTGAAGAAAAATGTCAATTCCTAGGAATTGGGGAATTGAAAGTGTCTCAGGAGCAAATCAGAAAGCTCCATTCCTAAGAGTTGTGATTGATATGTCTAACAGGGTTTCCTTGGGTGAGTCTTTTATCCTCAGCAGAGGGTAGCCTCGCTGGAAAGAACACAGCTCACTCTGGTTCTTGAATGATTGGGGGCTGTTATTTACTTAGGAGCTGAGTCTGCCCTTCTCTTGCCTATCAGAAGGGTT
>NW_007726855.1:271141-274930 GCF_000696425.1 Galeopterus variegatus
ATTGGGGGCTGTTATTTACTTAGGAGCTGAGTCTGCCCTTCTCTTGCCTATCAGAAGGGTTCCAAAGCTGCCGCACCAGGAACTGTTTCAGATCACAGACCTCAGTAACTAATGACCCTTGTCCTCCTCTTCAATAATGAAATCCCAAAATGGTCTTTGGCAAGGAGAAGAAAATCCTGACAGCTGCTTATCAAAGCTGCCGCACCAGGAACTGTTTCAGATCACAGACCTCAGTAACTAATGACCCTTGTCCTCCCCTTCAATAATGAAATCCCAAAATGGTCTTTGGCAAGGAGAAGAAAATCCTGACAGCTGCTTAGAGGTCATCCTAAAACTAAATCCCAAAAGAAATGCTTTTTGGTTGAGAGAGAGACCGAAAAAAAAAAAAAAAAAAAAAGGAAAAAATTAGGTTAGTGTACAGAGGCGAAGCTATTTGCAACTCACCCAGGTGTGCTCTGAAGGTCAAACCCTTACATCAGCAATTAGTACAAAACCCTTGAGCTTGTCTACCTTGTGGAAAGCACAATTGAATAAGGTAGCCTGGGAAAGACACACACACACTTCATATGAACCCACCTGCAAGTCTCCCTAGAAAAGCAGTGTTTGTGGGTGAAAGATTGAGGCCAGTTGACATTCCAAGGAGGCTGTAATTTTTGCAGACCTACCAAGAACACTGACATAGGAGGCTTATTATTTTAATTCCTGGAGACTTTTTATTTTTTCCTTTGGAAAGTGTGTAAATAATTGCAGTGCTGTTTTGTTTCTAAAACTGGACAGTGAGTTCAACAACAACAACGACAACAGCTCTTGCCCTGGCCACCATGGAGTTTCTTGAAAGAACTTATCTTGTGAATGACAAAGCCACCAAGATGTATGCCTGCACGCTAGACAGGTAATAGACATCTGTGCCTGCTTCATAATTTCTATGTCTTGAATATTCACTAAATCCCTAGATCCTATTGCTTTCAAACTGTAAACTTTTGCTTTACAACTTGGGGGCATTTTTGAATATTTTATAAGCTGTTGACTGACTTGCATAATTCATATCTTGAAAAATGCAATACTCTATGTAGTCAATTTTATTCCTTAAATATCCTAAGTGCATGAAGAATAATGTATTTTTCATCTGCAGTTTTTATTCCAGAGAATAGACAATCTAATGTATTTACTTTTCCTTTTTTCATTCTGACTTTTAAGATAGATAGTAAATTTTATTAAATTATATTTAGAAAAAATAAGAATTTTAAACTATGTGGCAAAATTGTGGTCATAGTGATCTTAAAATTAATTGCTATTTTCTTTATTACAAATTACCACCCTCAATATACACACCTATAATAAATATAACTGAATTTAATGTTCTACTTAGTTGCAGTTCCTTTTGATATCTCCCTTAGTGCCACATGCAATATATTCATTCATTTTTCACTATAATTATTAGTTGAACACACCTGTGCTAAATGCTGGACATATAATCAAAGGGAAGACATTTGTAGTCTCAGATCTCTGTTCTCTTGAAACTTAAGAGTCTAATGTGGGATACATATAAGAAATAGTCAATTAAAAAATCTCATATTAATGTCTTGCTGGGTGTGTTCAATGAGAATACAACAAGGGAACGTAGGTCTTACCTGAACTTTGGGGTCAGAGAAAACTTTTTTAGAAGCAAGGGCTAAGAACTGAAAAATCAAAAGGAATTAGAGTAAGGTTAGAGAAACCCTACATAGAAAGTAGTTTTTAGGAAAGTTTTTCAGATTGAGATAATCGCACAATAAAGATGTAAGTAAAAATGAGAGCTTGGTGCTTTGGGGGGGGGGTCAATCCAAATTGAAAACAAAGAGAAGCACATGCAGTATATACAAGTGAATGAATGAAAATCTGAAATGAATTCATGTTATGAGCAGACTTTAAGAAAATACTTACCTATTAATAACGTGTAATGTTTTTGTTGGTTTCATGGAACCAAATTAATATTTTAAAGAGTAGTGATATTATGTTTAATAGCATCAAATATTTTAGTAACTGCAGAGGGTTTTTTTTAAAGTACATTTACAACTTTGCTTAAAAATGTACAATAAAGTATCTAGTAGATCTCTTTTCTTACATTAGAATTATTTTTTCTTAGAAAATAATATTAGACATGATTGGTTGAGGTCATAAACAAACAAACAAAAAAGCCTCATGTTAGTTCAGATAGAAATTTTAGACAACAAATTATTAACCCTATGGGCTCTATTAATAAAGCACCCCTACATTATTGGAATAACACTACTTCTCTTCTCATTAAAATACACTATCAACACTCTGGTGCACAAATAAGCCAACCATTTATAGTTACAGGATCTCATTCACCTCATAAATGGGTATGGTTTTCAAGACACAGTATCTATAAAAACTGTCAAATTCATTTTTATTTTCTTGTTGCATAAAAAGATTAAACCTGGAGGAGATTGTTTATCCTGATTCCTCATTTTACCAGGTAGGAAACTGAATGCCAGAAGAGTAAATGCCTTTCTAAGGTCAGATGGTTCATTACGGCAGAGTTGGGCTCTGTACCCATGCCCCCTGTAGGTTAATTTGATGCTGTCCTCTGCCCTCTCCTGCGTCCCCACATCCACCATGTGGCCTAATGAACCCTTCAACTATTTCCTCCCGAGGTCAAATGTACCTGATTCCCTCACTTCTTCTAATCTCCTTTCTCATGTACTTTGTTCTGTCTTTATTTCGTAGGTAACTTTGTCCCCTGATATTCTTTCTCTTTTCTCTTTCCTCCTCTTTTTAAATACTTATCAACAGTTTTTTATTTAAATTGTTACCTGCTATTAAGAAACATAATCTGAAGGAAACCTTGTTATCTAATTCCACAAAGGGAGTGTTTCATTTATTTATTGCTGTGCAACAAACTACCACAAAATTTAGTGGCTTAAACAACAATCTTTTCATTACTCATAATTCTGTGGGTCAGGATTTAGGCGGGACTCCACGTGGCGCCAGCCGGGTTTGCTCAGGAGGCTGCCTTCTGCTGGTTTCTGGCTGGGCTGGAAGGTCCACGATGGCTTCACTTACATGCCTGGGGTCTTTGTTCAGGCTTTTGGCTGAGATCTCCATTCTCCTTCCCATGGCTTCTTTCTCTTATGGTGTCTCATTTTATCAGGTGAGCTTGGAATTCTTTAAGTGGCAGTTCAGCACAGCAAGAGAACAATCACGGAAGCTGACAGTTTTCAGACAGCCTAAGCCCAGAACTGGTGCAACATCATTTTTACCACATTTAATAGGTTAAAGCAAGTCCAAGGCCCAGATTCTAACACCCATGCCCCCTGTTGGTTAATTTGATGCTGTCCTCTGCCCTCTCCTGCGTCCCCACATCCACCATGTGGCCTAATGAACCCTTCAACTATATCCTCCCGAGGTCAAATGTACCTGATTCCCTCACTTCTTCTAATCTCCTTTCTCATGTACTTTGTTCTGTCTTTATTTCGTAGGTAACTTTGTCCCCTGATATTCTTTCTCTTTTCTCTTTCCTCCTCTTTTTAAATACTTATCACCAGTTTTTTTATTTAAATTGTTACCCGCTATTAAGAGACATAATCTGAAGGAATCCTTGTTATCTAATTCCACAAAGGGAGTGTTTCATTTATTTATTGCTGTGCAACAAACTACCACAAAATTTAGTGGCTTAAACAACAATCTCTTCATTACTCATAATTCTGTGGGTCAGGATTTAGGCAGGACTCCACGTGGCGCCAGCCGGGTTTGCTCAGGAGGCTGCCTTCTGCTGGTTTCTGGCTG
>NW_007726855.1:274942-276025 GCF_000696425.1 Galeopterus variegatus
GGACTCCACGTGGCGCCAGCCGGGTTTGCTCAGGAGGCTGCCTTCTGCTGGTTTCTGGCTGGGCTGGAAGGTCCACGATGGCTTCACTTACATGCCTGGGGTCTTTGTTCAGGCTTTTGGCTGAGATCTCCATTCTCCTTCCCATGGCTTCTTTCTCTTATGGTGTCTCATTTTATCAGGTGAGCTTGGAATTCTTTAAGTGGCAGTTCAGCACAGCAAGAGAACAATCACGGAAGCTGACAGTTTTCAGACAGCCTAAGCCCAGAACTGGTGCAACATCATTTTTACCACATTTAATAGGTTAAAGCAAGTCCAAGGCCCAGATTCTAAGGGCAGGGCAATAGATTCTGCCTCTTGATGTCATGTGCATATAGGGTGACATGAATTGTGATAATTTGTGAGAGGTCATCTTTACAGACATTTTATGACAGGAAGCATTAATATTAGGCCCTGTAGGTGCCATAAACACTATTGTGTATCCTACGCTCCCCCCTCACCCCGTCCTGATCCTGTTCCATTGATGGGATTTCCTATGCTTTGTGTTCTTGGTAGCAAAAAGATACTCATGTAAAATTGACCTATACAATCAACATGTTTTTCTTGATACTGGGTGGGAAGATCAGGTTTCTCTTTTTCACAAGTCAAATGTTAAAGAGGTACAAGGGAAGTGAGGGCAGGGAAAGACTGTAGGGATGAACTGCTGGAATCTTTTCAACAGCCATTAAACTGGTAAAAATCATAAAAAAAAATTCAGTCTCTGGGAGTTGTCTTAAGGGCATGCAGAAAATTAAAATCTACTTATTCAAGAAAATATACTAAATTTCAATAAGAAGCGAGAGTTTGTGTCACTCAAGCTAGGACCTGCTTCAGTAACTTCCCTGCTTCCCCAAGCTCAGTGTGATGGAAGCAATACTCTGAGTGGTTGTAACCAAAAGACAGGGCTCCCTCTTTTCCCAGCTTCCAGTTGAGGGCTATAGTTCACCCCTAGAGCAGAAGGCTGCTGGAATCTCTTATTGTTCAGCTCAATGTTGCAGAACTTCTATTTAACATAGACATAGCCAAGAGGACCATGTTTCTCTTCCT
>NW_007726855.1:276767-281562 GCF_000696425.1 Galeopterus variegatus
GTCCAAATGCACAGTGTGACTATATTTGAGGATGGGGCCTCTAAGGAAGTAACTATTGTTAAATGAGGTTATAAGAGTGTGGCTCTCATCCAATAGGATTAGCATTCTTATAAGAAGAGATGCCAAAGAGCGCTCTCTCTCTCTCTCTCTCTCTCTCTCTCTGTATGCATACACCGAGGAAAGGCCATGTGAGCAATAACAAGAAGGCAGACAAGTATAAGCCAGGAAGAGAATATTTACCAGCTACTGAATTTGCTAGCACCTTGATCATGAACTTCTAGCTTCCAGAAATGTGAGAAAATAAATCTCTGTTGTTTAAGCCACCAAGTCTGTGATATTTTGTTATAGCAGTTCAAGCAGATAAATACAGGGCCCAAGTTTAATTGGATTCTTGTAGAGCAATTTATGCCTTGGGGCATTATTTTAAAAAGTAGAGCAATCAGCAAGCATTCAAGGAGGCCAAAATCTGGGTGTGATGCCAATATAAGCAGAGAAGTCAAAGCGTAAGACAGTGGAAAGAGACAAAATTAGCACAAATAAAATTATCATCATTCCTGGGTTGTGAAGGGAGGATAAGGATGGCTATGCACATGCCCAATGGTGCGCCATCCGAGAAATGACAATGGAGGTTGCACATGCAGAGAAAGTCAGAGGAAATAGACTCCACTGAACAAGCCAAGTCACTAAACAAATAAAAATAAACACCTAAACAACAACAAAAAGCCCGTGGGAATCAATATCCAGAATTGCTACAATGTGTTACCTAAAACTTCCAGTTTTCAACAAAATTTTATGAGATGCAAAGAAACAGGGAAGAATAAACTATATGTGGTGAAAAGAACTGGCAATAGAAACTATCTTTGAGAGGGCCTGATGTTGGACTTAGAAATCAAAGATTTCAGGGCTGGCCTGTGGCTCACTTGGGAGAGTGTGGTGCTGACAACACCAAGTCAAGGGTTAAGGTCCCCTTACCATTTATCTTTTAGGAAAAAACAAAAAAAGAAATCAAAGATTTCAAAACAGCTATTACATCTTGAAAGAATTAAAGGAAATCATTTTAAATAATTAAAAATAGGTATAATGACAATGTCTTATCAAATAGAGAGTATCAATGAAGGAATGAAAATTTTTTTAAAAAATGAAAATTCTGGGATTGAAAAGTACAATAAGTGAAATTAAAAATTGATTAGACAGAACTTAACAGTAGAGCTCCTCTACTGGAAGAAGCTGACAGAAGAATCACTGAACTTGAATATAGATCAATAGATATCATGCAACATAAAGAACAGAGAGAAAAACTTAAAGAAGAAAAATTAATAGAGCTTCAGAGAAATGTGGTACATCATTAAATGCATTAATATATGCATAACAATAGTACCAGAAAGAGAGAGAGAGAAAAAGGAGCAGAAAAATATTCAAAGAAATAATGGCTGAAAACTTAAAAAGTTTGGTATTAATCTACACATTCATGATGTTCAGCAAATTCTAAGAAGAATCAAGCAAACACCCTGATACATCATAGTAAAAATATTGAAAACAAACAGGAGAAAATATTGAAGGTAGCAAGAGGAAAAAAAAATATTCATCATGTACAAGAGCACTCATTATGATTAACAGCTGACTTCTATGAGAAACAAAGGAGTGTGGAAGGCAGTGGGTGACATACTCAAAGTGCAGAAAGAAAAAACAAACCTGTCAACCAATAATCTTATATCCAGCAAAACTATCTTTCTAAAATGAAGGTGAAATAAAGACAAACAAAAACTGAGAGAATTTGTTGCTAGACTCACTTTACAAGAAATAGTAAAGATGGAAATAGTAAAAGAAATAGTAAAGAAAAAAAAAATAATAACACCAGACAGTAACTCAAATCAACACACACACTCAAGTAGCATCAGTAATGTGAACTATGTAGGTAATTATAAAAGACAACGTATTTACTCTCTTTTCTTCTCTTAACTGATTTAAAGATAAATCACATAAAATATAATGTATATAATCTTAGATGAAATGGACAAATTTATATAAAGACACCAACTACCAAACTAACTCAGAAGAAATAGAAGATCTGAGTAAACCTATAATAAGTAAAAATATTGCATTATCAGACAATTAAAAAAAAAAAAAAAAACAAAAAAAACTTCACACAAAGGAAAGCTCAAGTCCAGATGTCTTCACTGGCAATTTCTACCACACATTTAAAGTAGAATTAACACGTATTCTTCAAATTCTTTCAAAAAATAGAAGAGCGAACATTTCCCAACTCATTCTGTGAGGCCAGTATTTTGCTGATAGTGAAGAAAGAACACAAGAAAATAAAACTATAGGCCAATATCCCTTACAAATATAGATGCAAAAATCTTCAAAAAATACTAGAAAACTGAATTCAGGCACATACAAAAAAAATGTTATTAACCATGGCCAAGTGGAATTTATCCCAGTAATGCAAGCTTGATTTAACATCTGAAATACAATTAAAGTGATACACCATATTAATGGAATAAAGAAAAAAAACCACATGATCATCTCACTAGATTCAGAAAATGCATCTGACAAAATTCAACACCATACTAGGAATAGAAGGGAACTTTTTTAACCAATAAAAGGTATCTATGAAAAACTTGCAGCTAACAGCATCGTTATGGTGAAAGCCTGAAAGCTTTTCTCTAAGATCAGGTACAAGATAAGGATGTCCACTCTCACCACTTCTCTTCAACATTGTACTGTGTGTTCTAGCCAGGAAAATTGTGCAGGACAATAAAATAAAAAACATCTATACTGGAAAAGAATATAAACTATCACTATTTGCAAATGACATCATCTTGTATATTAAAAATCCTAGGAGATCCTCTAAAAAAACTTTAGAACTAGTAAACAAGTTCAACAATGTCACAATAAACAAGATCAATATACAAATAATTGTATTTTTATACAATAGCAATGAAAAATCTGAAAATGAGATGAAAAAAATTCTACTTAGAATAGCGTGAAAAATAATAAAATATTTGGAAATAATTTTAACAAATTAAGAATAAAACTTTTACACTAAAGTTACAAGTCATTGAAAGAATTAAACAAATTTAAGAAAGAATTAAAGATGATCTAAATAAATGAAAAGATATGAAAGATATTTGTGGATTAGAAGACTAAATATTGTTAAGATAGCAATATTCCCAAAATTAATGTAGAAATTTGATGCAATTACTTAGTACTAAATTCTGAGCTGCCTTTTTGAAGAAGTTGACAAGGTGATCAAACAATTCATATGAAAACAAAAGGGATCTAGAAAAGGCAAAACACTCTGGAAAAAGAAGAATAAATTTGGAGGACTCATTTCCTGATTTTAAAAGTTAATACAAAGCTACAGTAATCACTATAGTGCTATACTGGCATAAAGATAGACACGTAGACCAACGGGATAAAATTGAAAGTCCAGAAATAAACCCTTTTATGCATGGTCATTGTTTTTCAACAATGGTTCCAAGAGAACTTAATGATGAAAAAATAGTCTTTTCAATAACTATTGCTAGGACAACTGGATATATCCATATGAAGAAGAATTAATTTTATACTTTTCTGACACCATACTAAAATATTTCCTAAAAGTGGATCACAGACCTAAATTTAAGAGCTAAAACTATAAAACTCTTCAAAGAAAACACAGACATAAATCTTTATAATCATGGGTTAGGCCATGGTTTCTTGATATGACACCCAAAGCATAAGTAATAAAAATATTATATAAATTAAAGAGCATCTAAATAAAATATTTTGTTCTCTAAACAATGCTATCAAGAAAATGAAAAGATAAGCCACAGGTTGGGAGAAAATATTTACCAATTATATATCTAGTAAGGAATATGTCTCAGAATATATAGAGGAATATTATAATTCAATAACAAAAAGATGAATAAGCCCATTTAAAAATAGGAGAAGAATTTAGATAGACATTTCTCCAAGAAGATATGCAAATGGGTACTAAGCACATGAAATATCATTAAACATTAGGAAAATGCAAACCAAAACCACGGTCAGATACTACTGCATACCTACCAGGATGGCTATAAAAAAAAAAACAAAAACCAATACTAAGTATTGGCGAGGATATGGAGAAATAGGAACTCTCACACATTGTGTATGGGAATGTACAATGGTACAGGGCTTTAAGAAACAGCCCAGCAGATCCACAAAATGTTAAACACAGAGTTACCTTGTGAATCAGAAATTTCAATGTAGGTATTTACTCAAGAGAAATGAAATCACACTTCTACAAAAATCTTTTCATAGCAGCATTGTTAATAATAGCCTCAAATGGAAAGAAATCAATATCCATCAACTGATTAACAGATATACAAAATGTTGCATGAATATATTCATACAATGAAGTATTATTTGGAAATGCAAAACAATGAAATACTGATGTGCTGATATTTGTTACAACATGGATGAACCTTGAAAACATTATGTTAAGTGAAAGAAGCCATTTGCAAAAGTCCACAATTTATATGATTCCATTTATATGTAATGTCTAGAATAGGCAAATCTGTAAAGACAAAGTAAATTACTGATTACCTACGGAAGGGGGTGTGAGGAGATTGGGAAATTACTGTTAATGGGTATTGGGTTTCTTTTATGAGTCATGATTGCACAACTCTGTGAGTGTATTAAAAATCATGAAGTTGTGTCGGGTCCGCCTCCGGCCGACCCGTACAGCCCTAGCCTCGTTCCTTCTGGTCGGCGAGCAAACAGCCCGGGATTCCTCTTTCCCTCCAGTCCCCTTTAGCAAGGGACAGGG
>NW_007726855.1:282374-289196 GCF_000696425.1 Galeopterus variegatus
GAGCCGTGAAGAGAGGTGAGCACACCGCTGGCCGGTTAAAGGACACTCAGACACGGCGGAGGTTCTGCCAAGCAGTTCCGTTTATTAGCACACAAGCACTTGTTTTTAAAGGTAAATGGGGAAGGCAGGTTTTTTACATCCTCCAATCAGCTTAAGGGTCCTGTCTCAATGCCTATCTATTGCAATCACGCAGTGTTCACGAGTGGGGCCAATAAGGGCTAAGGCAGGGTTCCCGCAGACACTCCCACCCTACTTCCTCCCGGCGCCGTCTTCTGCCACGTTAATCCACTTGTAATGTCACTTAAGGTGGCGTTAGTTTTTAAGGCCCGACAAAATTGTACACATTAAATGGGTCATCTGCATGGATTATATTTCAATAAAGCTGTTAAAAAGGTGGGTGATTGGATACCTGGTCTGAGGCAAGAAGTTACCTCTGATTCTGTGAACATTTTTATTCCCCACTCCCTCTAGCTCTTTCCCTTCAAACCATTTCTTTTACAACACTCATTTATTTCACAAACATTTAGTGAAATATAACTTCAACAAAAATGTACTGAACATCTACTGTATTCAAGACAGGATTCCAGGCACTGAATACACAGGACTCTTTCTAGAGCATACAGAAGAGAGTGGTTAAGCAGGGGATACAGAAGCCAGGAACTGCTAAGAGATTACAGGAATGTCCTCTTCCTCTTTGATAGTTATCTTCTATTTGGAAATGGAGGGTCAGTCCATACAAAACTGATGTCTTCTTGTCACTGGAGTAGAATCTAGAATGATGGATGCAGACAAAGGGGAAACAAAAAAAGTTTGCTTTTTAATTATTCAAGACTTGTAGAAATACTTGTCCCCAAAATTGTTTCACAGCACAGCCTACACTATCCTTTCTAAAAAACAATGATAATAATGTGATCGGTTTGCAAAAATGGTAGAAAAACTTTAAAATTTGTCCATTTATATTGTTCCAGGCACACTTTGAAGTGTTCATATGACTTAGCTAAAAATCTCACAGCCACCTTGTGAGAAAGATGCTTTTATTATCCTGTTTTTGCAGATGAGAAAATTGATGCACAGAAAGGTTAAGTAATTTTCTTACAGTGGCCGGGAGTTGAACTGAGGCAGTGGGATGCTAGAGCCTCAGTCCTCAGCCTCCACACTACACTGCCATCCACTCAGCCCTGTCTCAGGTATCAGCACGCGCTTCTCCTAGTTGCTCTAACCAGAAACCCATAAACCACCTTTGACTCCCACTTTTCTTATTCCCCCTTACCTAATGCTGTTGATTAGCAAGTCCTGTTAATTCTACCTCCAAAACATCCCTCAAATATGTCTACTTCTTTCCACTTTCACTGTCACCACACTGGTCCAAACCATCAGCATCTTGGCTGTGGCTACCTCCTAAGGGGTCTCCATGTTTTGCTCCTCTACACTCTAGCTTTCTAGGAAGCACCCAAAGTGATTATTTTAGAAATGTGAACCATGTAATGCTACTTCCCTACTTGAAATTTTCCAACTTCCTCACTTTAGGCTTTCAATAAAATTAAACCCTTGACGATGGCCTGCAGTGTTCTGCAGATCTGACCCTACCTACTTCTTTGACCTCATCACATTTCACCTATGTACTTCCTTTCCATTCAAGACAAGCACTTGAACAGAAGAATCTTTCTTGCTTTGGCACCAGCCATGCACTCTGCTTCTGATATTCATCACTCACATAGGTCTTCTCCTGGTAATCCTTTAACGTGCTGCTGAGATATCACCTCTACAGATGTGCCTTTCCTAACCACACCATTCAAAGTAGCTTCATCTTCCCTCTCTCAGTCACCGTCCATCATACTACATAGCCTCTATTGACTTGTTTACTGTTTGTCTCCTACTAGGATGTAAGCTCCTCTCCTTAGATTAGGAACTTTGTCTCACAGAGCATGGTATCAGTAGCACCTCTGATAGTGCAGGAACGTTGTAGGCATGCGATAAGTATTTGCTGAATGAATGAATGCATAAAGTGTTGGAGATGCATGGTGAGACCGAAGCTTTCACCTCCTCTTATAACAGAAATAGGGATTTGAGGTTCTTGGGAGAAGTGATGTGAAATTGCAAAAGCAAAGCAATTTTAGTTGACACGTGAAAGAAGAGAGTAAAACATGATAATATTAGTGGCTCCATTTCAGAGATATAAAAATGAAAACATTTAACTTCTACCACAAAACAAAAGTAAAATAGAAAATAAAAATAAAAGCTTTTCCAAGATTACAAAAATAAAGCCCCATTTTTTAAATCCTACTTTGAGAGATAAAGTTTTATGATATTGGCATCAAATTTTCTAATATTTCTCTTTTTTTCTATTTCTCATCCTTTTGTCCTTTTTGATGCTACAGTAAATTTCTTTGGTCTATTATTTCCACTCTTCAAAGCTTTGAGCATATTTCAGTGCATGAGGATCTACTGGGATTTATTCATTAATAGCAAATTCACATTGTATTTTTTTGATGCATCATAGCATTTGCTTTCTATAACCTTCTTAAAGGAATACATTTTAGAATTCACATCATTTTTCAGATCAAGAGCCTGTTCTGCATCTAGAGACACATAGGTCACTTTGCTCTAATGAGATGATGAGGAATGTATTTTAACTTTGGTTTTTATCTTCTTTGGGAGTCATAGACACTTTTGAGAGCACATGAAGACTGTGCTCTTCTGCCTCTCCTGTCAAACACACACATACACACATTGTATTCAATTTCAATGGGTCCTCTGAAGCCCACTTTTGTACTTCTGGCTTAGCGCTTCCAGGAGCAGTCTCGACCCAAAGGATATCCATACTGGTTAATCTTAGAGTCTAGAACAGGCAATCTGTAGTCAAAAGTAAACAATTGTGCAGGTTTTAACACTTTTCCCCTTGTTGCATTGCCCAGAGGCTGTTCCAATGGTGGGATTCCCGCCTTGACCTGGCTTCTAAGCTGCTCCAGGATAAGTCCTGTCTTCCTGTTCACTTACTACCTGGTTTTCTCCTGCCACAAGATTCATGAAAAACATAAAACAAAGCAAAGCTTCATATGCCCACAGCATACCAGACAGTGCTAGAACAATCAGTGACTCTGCCTTGTTCATACTGCCTTCTCAGTACAAGGATAGAACCTCCATTGTGCTTTCATATAAGAGGTGATGACCATGGTAATTCACACGACTACATTTTATGGTTGTTTAATATCAGGGTAAGCATTACATGACAAAGGCAAAAGTATACTCTTATAAATACATTGTGTGTCACTTGTCAAATTTCTTATTCCAACAAAGAAAATTATTTGGAACTGCTCAAAATCCTGAGTGCCATTAACATCATCGATACAAATATTACAAAGCCAATTTGGCAATATACATCAAAATCCTTAAAAATGTAGGTAATCTTTTGACCAAGTAATTCTCCCTTTAGGATGGCATTTTAGGGAGATAATAATATATTGGGGAAAGCTTAACTGTAAGGATATTAATCATAGCAGTGCTTATGTGAGCAAATAATTGGAAAAGAATGAATTGTCCAATAATAATAAATTCATTAATTATGCTATGAGATATCTACATTAAATATAGTGCTCTCCATTCATTAGAAATAATGACATAGAAGACTTAATTAACTGAGAAAATATTAACAATTCATATAGCTAAGTATCAGGCTCTGAAGCCTTATCTTTGGGAGGATCCTGCCGTGACACTGTTGTGTTATTCATATCCATTACAGCCCTTTTCCACTGAGTGGCAGCCATGTGATTTAAATAGAATTTACCCTATTCTCAGCTCTAGGAGTCAGCATGGTTGAGGTTAGCCAATCTTCTGAGTTTAACAAGGCCTAAGCCAATCAGCTCCTCAATTTCTTCTGGCTATAGTGATTGGTTATCATTTGGCCAAATTAGCATGTAGCTTGAGACTCTTGTTTAGCAGTTGTGAGAGGGGATATTCTCTCTCTTTGTATATGAAAAAGCAAGTATATGATTACCTTTGGCAACCATCCCACTACTGTGAAAAAGATCAGCCTGAGCATAGTTGAGAAATAGATCTGGAAGCCTGATCAAACAATAATGCCTAAAGGCTGGGTACTTCTAGATGCTTTTAGTTGCAGAACCAATAATTCTAATTTATATTATTCTAGCAAGAGCTTTGTTTTCTGTAGTTGAAACCCAAAGCATTCTAATTAATATGGACCCTAACTGTAAAAAATGTATATTCATATATTACAAAGCTATACAACAAAATATAAATAATACTTGCCTCTTAGAGGTAAGATTACCAGCAATTTTTTCCTCTGCTTTGTGCTTTTCTATAATTCCAGATTATCTATAATGAGTAGATATTATTTTGCTCAGAAAAAAACAAATTACAGTAATAATAATCATCATCTAAGCTAAAACCATCTAACTTTTACTTCTGTATGATGATAAGCCAAATGAAATAACTCTTCAAGTGGAAGGTAATTTATTACTGTTTTTTCTTTTCTAACCTTTCAAAGCCAGTAATGCAAAGTTTTTAATTCCAAGAATCTCATTAATACCTTCAGATGAGTTTACTAAAAAAATTTTAAAATCTGATTAATTCAAGATCTGTGGACATTGACTGCACTAGTAAAAATTGTTTTTAGATATAGTGGTGTTGAGGCAGAGAGGCAGTACAAGGGTACTTCAAAAACAGTACAGTACCCTTGTACTAATGGCTAGTTGGAAGGATTGCTTACAAATGTGAGGGCTCTACAAAAAGTTCATGGAAAGTTTTGTATTATTTTTTAATTCTATTTTTCCACAAACTTGTTGAAGTATCCTTGTATGTGACATGGTGGAAAAAATGCTGGACTTGGAATCCCCATGTGCCCTTCCTTCCTATTTGACCTCAGGCAATTACTTAACCTCTCTGAACCTTAGTTACTTCAACCAAGGAACTATGGGGTGGAACTAAATGTTATCTACAAGTTTTGATCTGTGAAATTCTATGATTCTATAAATGGCTCTAAATCATGCTTTATGTTTGAGCGGAACTGATATTCACTGCCTGCTTTGGGAAGTTTAAGTAGGTTTCACCTCTCATAATAATATTGATTGGTAGACACTGTCTGTAAAGCAGTGGTAAGAAGGTTTCTGAGGGTCCATATGGACTCAGCAGGAAAAAGTGTTATGATCCGTTAACAATGTTGATGTGAATTTGAATCCTCAGCCTGGCTCATATACACATATCTTACAATGCCCCCTGATTTATTTTGTTGTAGTGCAGTGTCCGAAATCTTTTCAAAGTGAAATACCTGGGAAGGAATTGCATTAAAGTGTATTTGCTTCTTTTCACCTATTCCTTTGATATCTCTTAATCATTGATGGTATTAACTGAATAAGAGCTTGACTGAAGAAAAATAAAACTTTTAGTAGTTGTGAATTCAGAAGGAAATTTGCTGCTAGCTCCTTACATTTGAGATTTCTTGTAGAAGGAGCTGTGAATGATAACTTCCTAGCTCGTTACCAAATGTCCTAATAGCGGTTTCGAGAATGAGTTGGGCTGTCAGTGAGATGTTTGTTTGCAACCATATTCATGTCTTGCTTCTGTCAAACTCATCAACAGTGTGGAACTTCAACAGAAACCTGTGAATAAAGATCAGTGTCCTGGAGAGAGGCCAGAGGGGCTGGAATCAGCAGGCATCTATCACTGCCACAGCAACTCCAAGGCCATGGAGAACAGAGCAAATGAGCAAGTTCATGCCAAGTGGAAACTCTGCGCTGCTTCAGCAATATGCTTTGTTTTCATGATTGCAGAGGTCATGGGTGAGTATTTATCAAGCAGATTTCTCTGACTAAACAAACAAACAAAACCCTGCATCATTATGGAAGGGTCAGCTAAGTTCCTCTTTTAAAGTAAAATTTGATATTTCTGTAAGTATAAAGTAACAATATTCCCATTATAGATAAGTTGGAAAATAGAAAAAAAATAAAATTCATCACTATTCCTTATTAGAGTGATAACCTTCAATAACATTATGGAGTATTTTGTACATCTTATTTTTTATTCATAGCTCACAGATTTTTTTTTTACATAATTGAGAACATACTGAAATGCTTTTGACCATACCATAAAATACTCTTCAAAAACATTTTATGCCTGAACAATAGTCTGTAATATGCTTCACTGTAATTTACATAACCATCTCTCCATTGTTAGAAATTCAGGGAGCTTTTTTTTTTGCTTATGGGCAATGTTGCAATGAAAAATCTTGAATAAAACTCTGCCTGCCTTTCTAGTTAATCCCTTCAAAGAGACTTTAGAAGTGGAAATAATTGGTTGAAGGATATGTACATTTTTATTACTTCTTGATTCATACCACCTAACTAGTATCCAGAGAGCTTAAAGCAATTCATATGTCTGTCAGCTCTACATGGGAATGTTTCTCTTACCAAATCTTTACCAGAACTTATTTTAATCCTTTAAAAATCTTTCTTGATGAATATTTTATTTTAATATTCATTTATTTAATTGTTACTGTTAGAATATCTTTTGCATGCTTATTAGTGATCTATATTTCCCTCTGTTGATATATTTCCTCTTTGCCTCTTAATGTCTGTTGCTCATTTGTTTTTTAGAGAATTTTGTAATTGTCTGTATTGATCTCTGGTAGCTCTTTATATAGTCAGGATGTAGAACCTTTGTTATATTAGTTATAAGTACTCTTTCAGTTAGTTGTTCACATTTTATTTATTGATTGATTGATTGATTGATTTTTGGTTTGACCTAGAGAGTTTTGAATTTTATATAGGTAACTGTATCAAACTTTTCACTTTGAGCTGATTTTTTCTA
>NW_007726855.1:289991-293131 GCF_000696425.1 Galeopterus variegatus
GTTTTAGTGTTTAGTAATCCTTGCCCCTCTACTGAGAAGATAAATACCTTTTTTCGTTGTTCAAATTTTTGCATCTAATTTTTAAATCGATGTGAAATTAAGTAGATTGTATGCTCTAAGAACTGAAAATTATTTTTCTAAATAGTCAACAAAGTTTTCAGCATTATTTATGGAATAATTATTTTCCCCATTGATTTTGGATGTTTCTTTTCTTTTTCATCAAATTTTTATAAATAGCTGGGTCTGTTTCTAAGGTGTCTCAATGATCTGTGTTCCTATTCCCTGTCAGTAACCTAGTTAATTAATGTAGATTTATATGCTATAACATCTGTTGTTTCCTCCTCATGATTTTTTTCTTTAACAGAAAAAAGGTAAAGGCTATTCATCTCTGTTTATAATCCTAATTAAACATGAGAATCATTTTGTTCAGTTCTCCCCCAAATCTAATTATGATTTTATTGGTATATAAATTAATTTGGGAACAAAGTACTTTAAAAACATTCAGTTTTCCCTCCGGGAATATGGTATGTTTCTCCATTTATTCAAGTACTCTACATCTCCCATCGAGGTTTTGTGGCGTTTGTTTGTTTTAATATCAGGCAGCCTGTTTCTTTCAAGAGTTATTTCTGATTATTTTATGTGTTTGGTTTATTCTTACCATGGGTGAGTTCAGTCTTCCTTTTCTCATGTCCTATTTTCTAGATGGTTACTTTTTATACTCCAGAAAGTTTTGATTTTTGAATATTCATTTTGTACTCAATAATGTATTTGAATTATNGCAGCCTGTTTCTTTCAAGAGTTATTTCTGATTATTTTATGTGTTTGGTTTATTCTTACCACGGGTGAGTTCAGTCTTCCTTTTCTCATGTCCTATTTTCTAGATGGTTACTTTTTGTACTCCAGAAAGTTTTGATTTTTGAATATTCATTTTGTACTCAATAATGTATTTGAATTATTGTCAATCCTAAATGTATTTCAGTGCATTTTCCTTGCTTTAATTTCATGCATCTTCCCCACCCCAGGAAATAATCCTCTCTTTTGTAAAAAACATATTTCTCTACATTTTTAATAGTTATGTCTCTTTCGTATGTATGTTTCATATTTTCGTCATGTTAAATAATATATTGTAGTAAATCAGATCTTATGTTTTACTGTTAAACTGTTAAGCAAAATGATTCCTGAAGGTTTATGCATTTTTATTATGTTAGTGAAGCATTCTCCTTGTCTTAGTCGTTTTTTAAATTTTTTTTTTCTTTTTCTTTTGGGGGCTGATTGGTATGGGGGTCTGAACCCTTGCCCTTGGTGTTGTAACACCATGCTCTAACTAACTGAGCTAATCAGCCAGCCCCTTGTCTTAGTTTTTTAACGATTAACAAATAATCAAGGATAGGTGTTGATTTTTATCAAATACCTTTTCTTTTAACTTTATTTTTAAAAAAATGTTTTGACCCATTGTTGAGGTGTATTATATAAAGAGATTTTTAATATGATATGATCTTTTCATTTCTGGCATTATGATGATAATAGCTAATATTTATTTAATGCTCACTATATGCTTGGAACTGTAATGGGTGCTTTCCGTGCATTACTTTACATAATCTTGGTGAAATCCCTAAAAGGTCCGTTCTATTATTAATTTCACTTTATAGACAAGGAACTTGAAGCACAAAGAATTGAGTAACTTTCCTTCAGAAGCATACCTGCTAAGTGGGCAGGAAGTCTGAATTCCAGTACTCATGTTCTTAGTCTCTAACTATGATGCCTCTGAACTTGACTGTGGTGGACCATTCTTTTAATGTATTGCTGAACTGGAATCACTAGTATTTTTGTTAAAATTTCTACATCTTTATTCACAACTGAAATTTAACTATAGTTTTCTGTTTTGGTGTTATTTTTCTAAGTTTTTGAATCAGAACTATGCATGCTAAGATGGAAGTTTAGTTTTAATAATTTTCTTTTTATTAAGAAACTTAAACATTTGTGTAACATTGTAATTATCTCTTCCTTTTCAAAGAACTCCCTGGGTGTCTGTCTGGACTTGAATACATTTTTGGAGATATTTTTTAATATATTTTTAGCTTCATCTTCATTCATTGATTTACTCTAAATTTCTGTTTCTTGGATATACTTCAGCCATTTATATTTATCCAAAACCATTTATCTTATTGAAATTTTAAAATTTATTATCACACAATGGAACATGATAGCCTTACATTAAAATTTGCTCAGTTCAAAGGCTTTGATATGCAATATTATCTTATTTATTATATTTTTCCAAAATATAAAAAAGAACACTGTAAGCTACCTGAGATNATTATCTTATTTATTATATTTTTCCAAAATATAAAAAAGAACACTGTAAGCTACCTGAGATATAGGACCATAAAATACTACCACTCTGTTCCTACTGTTACCCATCACTTCTGTTGCCAATATTTTGGTGGCTATATTTTCTGTCTATTTCCCAAAAGGAGGGTTAAATTGATAATAATCTGAGACGAGAGGAAGACAGATTCTGCTCAGCTATTTTTTGCATTACAATATCTAGCAACCAGATTTAGCTGGTTTCTTCTAGCTTTGGAGTTGAAAGACCTATATACTCATATTCAGACTTGTATAAGTTTTAAAAATGGGAAGAGAACTTAGACTCATCCAGTCCAAAACAAGTCCAGGATTAGTAAATAACCTTCAGTCAAAGTTTGCAAAACTGATTAATACCACACATTTTTTAGAGACCAATTAAGTCCTTTGAACAAACTGACAATAGCTTGATAGAGTTGCAAAGATTTTACTTCTAGCATTTCCAGTCAGGAAGACTCTCTTTGGAAATCCACTAGCATCTATGACATGGATGTATATGGAGTATTCTTTTTTTACTTTTGTAATTCAAAAGATTGTGGACAATATTTAGTTACTCTTGTAAGAGACTAACGAAATGGAAAACCTAATACCAGAATCCATTCAAAACATGATTTAAAAAGGTGATGTTCTTAGAATTCACAGTCTTGCAGATGAAGTACAAACACAGCTCAGGAAGATGTAGAAACTGACTTGTTTTTTCCACTACTTTCTTCCTCTGCTTTTCCCTGAATCCGTATGGATGCTAAGAATAAATAGCATTTTCTCCCAGCTGATGTTTA